>NW_015112710.1:191760-220020 GCF_001443285.1 Poecilia latipinna | reverse complement strand
TTTATGGCCCGCATAAATAAATATTTAAAATGAGGTTTAAATTCTTTTTTTTTTTTTTGTCCTTTTTTTTTTTTTTTTTTTTTTTTTCTCAAATCCTCAAATGTGTTTCTTGGAAAATTTTCTTCATCAATTTTAGGAAAAAGTCAATATAAAAATATCTACTGCTTATAGGAAAAAGTGGAAGAATCTTCTACAGAAGAGAGCGACAGGTCGTCCACACCAAGCCAACACAAACAGCATCCACATGGTAAAACCCAGAAGTCCAAAACCCACAAACACCTGCCTTCTATGTGGCCTCCCGGTTTCCCCGGGTTTCCCCCGGGACCTCCTCCAATGCACGATTTTGGACATGTAAGCAATAGCACTCATTAGAAAAGTTGCATTTTTATTTAATTCTCAGCAAACCTGTTTGGTTCTAGAATGATTTGTTTTTGTTATTTTGAGAGTTTATTTATTCTTCTTTAAGCTGGGGAGAAAGTTGTCTCTTTGCCGCATTAAGTAAAACGAAACGTAAACAGTAAATCGCTTACAATGAGGCAAATAAAACAGGATCATAAACAAAGCCCTCTCAGAGTTGACATTTATTGTGGAGGTATTGGATTCCAGTAAATTCAACCGGCACTTGCCTTGATGGTTTGTCTTGCTCATACTTTCAGTTGCATGTGAATATATTTCAGAGTTAAAACTACAAGGACAGAAGTACCTCTGTCTGCACCCATTTTGTTTTAGATGAAGTTTATTTGGGTTAATACTGGGACCTTTTTTGTTGACCTAGAGTTGTGCACCTGTCGAGTCATTTTTAAAATTTCACAGCTGTGTGTCTTTGTGTGGGGGTTTTCTCACAGAGGGAAAACAGACGATCTGCTGGTCATGGACCTGTACCTCCATCCTGGCCTCCTATGATGCCTTTTGGTCCTCCTGTAAGTTTTAAGTTTGAAAGCATGGCATAATTTTTACTAAAAAGATTTTTTTTAAAAATATATCAGGATTATTTGATTTGAGAAGTACTTAAGAAATTAAAATGTAAACTAAGAAGAGAATAAACTTCACCAGAGAGTAATAGAGGTGTGACAACACAGAAAGAATCTTTCAAATTAACTCTGCTGCACAATGTTGCAATGTTGAAAACAGCTGCACATATAGGTCAATGGTGCTTTACAATATATAGTCTGTTACATTATCCGCTGCCTGATCACTTTCTGTTCCTCAGATGATCCCTCCACCTCCACCAATGAGTCCCGACATGGTGGATGATGAAGCCTTGGGTAGTGTGCTCATATCCTGGTACATGAGCGGATATCACACAGGATACTACCTGGTATGTGCTCAGAGGCCAACTGGCAGGTTATGAACTATAACTTGACATTAACAGGTTAATATTAATCAAACTTGTTTTATCCATGATGTAGCTTCATTGGTATCTGTGAAATCTCTGGAAGAAGTGCTCTGGGAAGAGGTTATGAGCTGTTAATATCTTATCTATTGTAGATTGCTCTCTGCATGCAAACACTGTGGATAAAATACATGTACAGACATGCTTTGGTGAGTCAAAGCAGGGCTGAGGATCAGCCACACTGAAACAAATAAAATGGCAAGAATGTCATTGTCACAATGAAGAACTTTAAAATATAATTTTTTTCCTTTACATTGCTGTCAATTAGACTAGTATTTGGCCAGGTTACATTCTGTGTGTTCTACTTCGGATTGCAAATTTCATATATGATATTGGTAAAGTACGGCAAGCTATCACAGTTCTCATCTATGCAAGGAGTTGCATCAGATTCTCATGCGTACTCAGGCACCAATCAGTAACTTTTATTTAAAAACTAAAGGTATTATTGTTATTTCTACTAAAGTCTGCCATTCAACACAATTCAAGTCTTTTAATCCAAAGCTTTGCCAACTATCAACTTGTTAGTAAAGCGGTTAAAATAAAGTAATTTTTTTATTTATAGTTTTGATTTTGTTATTGAAAAATATACATAAAATGTCTGGTACTTTTACTGGTGCTCTGAGTATCATCCCTTTATGTTCCTCTGCTATTTATAGAGCAACAGAAATATTACAAGCTAACATTTGCTGGGTACGTTGTTGAGCTACTTGCTCAGGTTGAGACACACGCTACACAAACATGTCACTGGTAGTTTGCTAAGTGTAGTTTTAAAACTGTTGTCGGTGCACAAGGACTGCTGTTTACACTCCTCAGAAAAATACTTCACCATCTTTTGTCGGTTAAAAATTCACTCCAGCTGCATCAGGTTCTACTGATGTAAGCTTACAGCAGGAGAGCCTGATCGTCCTTGTTGAACAAGTTCTGTTCTGTAACGTCAAAGCTCCTGATGAAACAATCTACAGTCGAAATTCATATTTTCTTTTTGTCTTCAGCTCAGTCTTTCCGACGTGTGTCAAAGGTACCAATTGGCATGTATCTATTGATGTGACACAGCATGGGGTTACCAAAGTGTCTCCCTTTTCATAAAAAGAAAAGTTCTGGCGCACTTCAAACTTCAACGCCATTACCGTCTGTGTATTTCAAGACCTCGTATTTCCAAGTAGCTGACTTACCATTTCTTGTAAGTAGGGGGGGAAAAAATTATATGCCTTCTTTCTGTCAGCTTACTGGCAGTTTACAGCACTATCTGTGTAAGGATGTGGACTCCGATAGTCTGTACAGGTGGATATGATTCTTGTCATTGTGGCATCTTTTGTGGTAACTTGTATTTATTCATAGGAGTGGACTTGACTAATAATAATAAATCCAGATCCCTGATAATAATAATACAATAATTATCTGGTATTCCAATGAAAGTATCTTTTTTTTTTTGTATAGATTTTATCCTTCTATACTTTAAGGTGGCATTGTAAACTCTTCATTGCTTCTCAACAGAACTCCATAATATCCAATTAGTCTTTAAAGTCTCATAAAAGCTTGAACAACTTTCCTTTTGTTCTCTCATAAAAACAGGGTTTGAAACAAGGACGGAAGGAAGCAAACAAGTGGACAAAGCTGCACCACAAATGAACCATCTCCAGTGTAGTTTGACTGACTGTGGGCCTCTCATGGACTGTAAAACAGAAGTCTGAGTTATGTTGTGTCCTCCTCCAGAAGTCTTTGAAGATAATGTTTTGTATTCTTTGTAAATAGGTGAAATAAAGATTGTGAAAGTACACAGAAGTTGGCTTGATATTTTTGCTTTGTGACTCCATAAAAGAAAACATTCAAGGCCATGAACAGTGAAGTTCATAGTTGACCAAGCTTCAAACTCCTTTAAGGTTTAAGGTGGTAGTGTAAATTCTTCATAACTTCTCGAGCTTTACTATGCTTGTTTTATACTTCTTATATCATGTTTAGAGGTTAACAAAGCTACGAAAGCGCCTCGCTAAATTAGAACAATCAAACTTTTATAGATTTATTACACACAGAGCGAAGCTTTACAGTGTTTTGTGAAAATATCACAATGTCCGTGTGTGCAATGTTTATATCCCAAAGGACTATTTGGAGAGCAATAATTGTCTAAACTATTCAAAGTGTTATGAGCTTGCATTTTCAATATAATAGCAGCCAGTTAGTCTCACAACAGCAGATGCTCACACCACACAGAAATGACCTTGACCAAAATGCTAAGTGTAGGAAGCACAGATGAAAAAGGAGAAAATATTCATATCTGCCTTTATCCCTGTTGTTTGTGTATCTTTTTCTTCTCTTTTCTTCCAGTCCACTTTCTGATGGTTGGTTGGAGATTGGACTCGCGTCTTAAGCGATGAGTTGTTTATCGCTTACCGTATTAGCGGAAGGTGTCATGGACTTTTTGCTGGACAGCTGTCTCATCAACAGTTTCCCCCATGATTACCCAAGCCCTAACAAGGCATCAGATGTAATATTCACATTTTCTGGACAACAGAATTTTCAGTCTGTGCCAGAAGAAAATAAATGACTGAAAGGTATCACGCTGTGTGGAATGAAGCTATAAGTAAATTCTTATGACGTTTACGTATTTTTCAATCACACTTTTCCTTTACCTCTTTATTAATGTACTTTTGGAAATAATGACACCCTCAAGCTCTCTCGAGAACCCTCCTGTGAGCCTGGTGCACTTTTCCCACAGGGATAATCTCACTCTCTCTACATGGCAGTAACGTTGAAGCTTAACCAAACTGGAAGGTCCAAGTCAGCGCACTACCTTTGAGTCTCTTGAGCGATACCTTACTTGAGCTAAAGACTGGACCCTGGTTGAGGCATGTAAATTGATCCTTTCTGGGATTACCTGTGACTTTTTTTGTAATATATTTCACTAATTGAAATACTTATTCAGAACAATAAATGCTTTTCCAGGAGGTGTGATGGCTGCAAGTCTGTGACTCAGTGGAATCTGCTGAGTTTTCTTAGAATAATTTTTCACAAATCTTAAAAGTAAATTCAACTTGACTGTTTCATAGTGAGGATCAAGCTGGAGTTTATGTAATTGACTCTGAATCGATCCTGTTTCATTGAATTAACTTTTGCAACTGACTCTTTGCGTGCCTTGACATTTTATATTTGTTGTGAATTGATGCTATATAAATAGATAAAGCAGAGAACGAACATATGTTCTCGCCAAACGTTGGCGGTATTGTGTGCAGACGATGCGAACTCAAGCTGCCGAAATCGAAAAATGTGGAAAAAACCGTGACGGTAAAATGTGTGAATCTAGAGCCGAGAAAAGGTGAGTTTAGTTGACATTTACATCAGTCAGAAATTCAAGGATGTTTGGTTGCAATTGCAAATATTGTCCAGCAGAAGTCAGACAAGTGTAATGAACTGCAATTGTTGGAACATGCTTTATGAATAAATAAGTTCGATGTTTCAACTTGTGCAAACTGGAAGCCACACACTGCAGAGAACACTTGTCTGTGAGTGTGTGTAAACACACACCTCATCTCTCTTTGGCACGCCGCTCTTATTTGTGATTGCAAGCCAGACTCGACTACAGTTTTATTTCCTCTGATGTTTCCCGCACAGTCAAATTCAGGGAATCGTTCCAGTTTACGCCTTGCATCAGAGCATCTCCTGTTTTTCCCCGGAGGTGTCCCCTCATCTCCCAGCCCCATATAGCAACACATCCATCATAATGTTTTTCAGCTCACATCAGATGGGTCGGTACCCTTTGGGCGTTAGTAAGCACTGCTTTAGCTACAGTTGTGGCATACCAGCCAGCTTTGTGGATTAAAAAAAAAGAAGGATTCCCAAAATCACTGGGATTTGAAAGAAGTTTAGTCTTGATGCCATTTACACCTGATAGACATTTTCTTTATAGGAGAATTTGTCTCCTTTTAACTTGTGGTGCCAAGTTTAAGAAATGAAATTCACAAGTCTTAATATGATGGGTTATCATTTATTTTCCTCTTTTGAATCCATCATAATGTTTGAATCTGGATTATTTGAGCCTTAGTAACACAAGAACAGAGAAGAAAGTAGTGCAAAGGCTGCAGATACTTTGCGCATGTTTATATTTAGAATCCAGAAAACCACATATAATTACAGTGGGAACAGAAACACTCGCTCTGCTCTGCTTGAAATGCTTTCATTCCCTGAAAGAAAGGCCTTGCAGATTTCCCATATTTCCCACACACGTAATTTGCTGCCCACTTACACCCGCTGCTCTGGCTCAGAACTGGCGGGCAGTGGCTCATGTCATGTGTGAGTTTGTGTGTGTACAAGAAAGAAACATAATCAGTCTTTGTGTTTGGATGCAACAGCATGATTGTCTTTATGTATTTTTTTTTACCCATGTGATCTTCCTCCAGCTGCTCCAAAGCCATTGCTTTCTGGGTGAAAAGCGGCCCCTTTGTTTGTATACAGACTGCAGACTGCAGTCTGCGCTTTACGACCCACTGTGATTTCCCATATTTATGGCCATATTTGCTTCTTGCTGAAGCCCCCTCTTGTTTTTGCTGTTTTGTGCAGAAACCAGAGAAGAAAGAAGGATGCCAACAAGAAAAAAAAATGTAGTTTGTGGTATTTACAACTTGAATATGCACCGTACACGAAGAGTGATAAGCCAGAGTTATCTTTTCCCCACAGACGGGGTTCAAATCTGCCACAGCAAAAGCCTACACATAAACCGATTGCTTGCCTGACTCTGCAGCAAACTAAGCTGCCCAAAGGGCCCAGGAGAAGCCCAGAAAGGAGTTAAAAGGGGGTCCGACCTTGCTCGGGAAGGCATCGCTCCCCTTCTGTGACTGTCAACCCCCTACTGACCAATGAGGCATGAAGCGTGTAAACATAATCTGCATTTTGCATAGTCCCTTCTAGGAAACTTACAGACATCCAAGTAAGATCACACCGTTGCATGGGCTTCAAGGCCTTCAGCTATTTACTCAAGCTTCAAACGTTCAAGCAAAATTGTGTGTTTGCATATAAAAAAAACAAAAACTTTGAGGGTTATTAATCTAAGTAAGTTTATTTTATGGCGCTATTTACACAGAATAATTACGGCTACTTTATAGGGAAAAAATAAATAGAAGGTTAAAACTTAATTCAAATTATACAAAAATGAAGCACCATATAAAATAAAATAAGTTGATAATGTAATCTTTAAAAGCGGGATTAAAACACTAATGTTTTCAGTCCTAATTTAAAAGGATCCTCATTTTCTTCTCATTTCAGGCTTTCAGGTGCAAAACAAACAGTGTCTTGACACAGTTACCCCCTTTGGATTTCTTCTCATTTGGCTTTTTTGGCACACATTTGAAATCATTTAATGCCAAAGACGACTTGAGTTAAACACCAAAAGCAAGAGCGATCTATAATAATTTCACTAACTAGTTACTGGCCAAACAATGTTACTCCTCCAAGACTTCATCAATGACTCAACTCAACAGAAACAAGCTCAAAATCCAAAGCAGTTCTTAGTATCACATAGTTTAGCTAAGAAGAATATATAGGCATTAAATAAAAAAAGGCCCAATATTACAGCCTTGAGGAACCCCACATATCATCTTGATTTGCCAGATGATATGGAAAATCATCTGTTCAAAATAGTCCCAGTATGTCAAATAGGATCTGAACCAATCTCACCACATCTCCTTTCTGTCAATTTGAAAGTTATGATCAACTGTGCTAAGTGAGGCTATGCAAACCTTTTCGCATTATTTCCAAAGAGGCAGAATGCCAAATTTTCACAGAAAATTCTGAGAAAATATAGTTTGTTGATAATAGAAAACAAAAAACAAAACAAATTTTCACCAGTGAGCCACTGAAGTATGTTTGTGCTAAGTTGGAAATGTTTGGTGAGAATATTTCTAAGCACAGTGGGCTGACTTAAGGGGCTTTGTAGCTGCTGCACTTAATATTTTTGTCAGTTGCAGATAAGATAAAATGTTTGAGTTGCTAATACTTGAAAACATTAAGCAGACTGCTGGATCAGGTCTGTCTATTATTCATGCAAAAATTAAAATATAATCAGACGCGTCAGGCTGCATTTCTTCTTTCCGTTCAGTTTGACGATGCACATATCGAAGCATCTACTTTGTAGAGACGGAGAAAACAAGAGTGAACATCTTCCAGCTCACCGCTTTCAGGTCAGAATGCCTGAGGCTTTGTTATTTCTGTCTTGCGGGAATCTCCGATTTTTCTTTCTAGAGCTGCATGGACAGGTGCGGCTGTTGATCAGGGATGGGTTAAAGCATAAAATAGATATTAGAGACTGTAGTGGTGAGACGTTGCAATATCAAAACAGAATGTTTCAGGGTATGAAAGAAGAGAAGAACAATGAGAAGAGTTTTTGTTTTTTTGTTTTTTTGGGGGGTTTTTGCAAAGACGTACAAGGCAATACAAAGCACATTCCTGAGGATAAGAATATTTCTCTGAGGATATGTTGGATGTGAGCCACGGCATCTGAAAAGATCAGTGCCGCCTTTATGGGCTTTGCATCAGTGTTGCATTGACACCCTCTGCAACAGAAGCTGATCTTTGTCACTCTCTATGTGGCTTGACCTCTGGGTCAGCGAGAATGATCTGTGATCACCGGCTGAACTTTCAAAATTCCAGTCACAGCAGGTTCAGAAATGTTCCAGCGCCTCCACTAGTTATGATTCACATTACTACTGGATGTCCATGCTCCACTGCAGATGCTCATAAATAAAAATGTTGTACCATCAGAGTAAAGCCTATGCCGCCAGGTTTACAACCCCTTAAACAGGATGCATTATTGGTACAAAGGAAATTGGAATTCTCAGAGGCTAAGAAAGAGCAAATAAATAATAATTACACTATAGGAAAGGCTAAAGATGGATTGGGCTCCTTCAGCCTCGCACATTTATGCACGTCTATATATCCGGCCCATACACTGCCTTGCAAAAGTATTCACACCCTTTGAATAGTTTCACATTTTGTTACAACCAACTTTCATTTCTTTTTTCTTTTTTTTATTTTAGGTAATACAGCACAAAGTAGTGTATAATCATGTAGTAGAAGTAAATAGAAAACTGGTTTTCAACTAATTTACAAACTCAGATGTGAAAAATATGGCATATTCCTCAAGAATTATGTGTTTATCTACAACCAAAAAACTCAATAAAATACTTTGCAACTATTGGCTAAAAATGTCAAAATGTAGAAACGTTGCAGGGTACAAAAAAATTTGTAAAGCCACTTTTTTTTTTTTTTTTTTGCAATGGTGCAGAATCAACCAGTTATAAAATCTTCTCGTCTGTGTGTTTAGCATTTGAGAACTTTGGAAAACAGAACCGTTGCCCTTTTTAGCTTGACATAGCTTTTTACCAGAGCCTTCTTGGTCACATTCTTTGCTTCACAACAGTAAACATTCCTAATGACAAAGCTGGATGGCAGGCAGGGTAGTTTACTAAGTGGAGTGTCATTTGGTATTGTCTTGCAGGAATGAACAACCCCCATATTGCTAAAGACGTTGTCTCGAAAGCAACGTGTCACTCCAACGCCTGAATGAATTGTTGATGTCTTCACTGAAGTGCATATTATCTGTGTGATGTGGACAAATGCGTGACCATTAGGGGCAATGCTTTTTTTTAGATACACTGACAGCAAACCTAATTGTACTTTAAAAGCCAAGTTGATTATTCGCCAAGAATCAATTGTTGCATATAAAGAACTACATAACGTAGGATAAAGCATGAACAATATGGATCCCCAAAATGCTACGCTAATGTCTGGACTAATGGAAAATAATGTTTACATTATCATATATTTGTGTTTGTCTCATCTTGCCCAATGAGTCAGTAGGCCAGTCAATAGGCGAGAGGTGAGGTACGCCGTGATCAGGTTGCCAGTCCATCGCAGTGCAACACAGAGACACACGAGACAAACAATCACACACATAGCAATTAAAAGAAACCAATTAGCTTTGCTTTGTTTTGCAAGTCATGTTTGTGGATTGTGGGAGAAGCCAGAGTACCTGGAAAAAAAACCACTGTCTATGTATGCAATACATACATACATAGTTTAGAAATTATTTCACATGCAAAAGTTTGAAAAGTGTGCCATGTATATGTACTAAGCTCTGGTCAGTACTTTGTAACACCGCCTTTCACTGCATCACAGCTACAGGGAGTTTTGGAGTATGCCACCTTCAACATTGCACATCTAAAGATTAACATGTTCTTTACAAAACAGACAAATTTCAATTAGTTGTATGTACAGTACAGAAATGTCAAAGTCATACAACACATCCTCATTTAAATTCATGCTTGGAAATTCTAACACATGTACATGCCTTGACTTGAGCTAACTCTGCAGCTGTATTTGTTGTTTGTTTTGCAACACAGAGCCTTTTGGTTGATGGTCAAAAAATTCCAGTTCATCCTCCTTGGGACAGAGCTTCTTCGACTTGTTTGCTGTGTTCCCGACAAAGCAAGTGCCAAACTGCAAAAGGGAATTCTGATGGCTTTCTTCTTGCCATGTGCAACAATAGCAAACTAGCAGCTGTATTTATATTGACATTTAATAGCGCACAGGTGGACTCTGTTTACTCATTATGTGACTTCTGAAGGTAAGTAATGTGTTTTATTCAGGGATATTAGAGTAAATAGAACTGAATACAAATATTCTCCACTCTTTTTATGTGTTAAATTGTAATGTTTTTAAGGATGCATATACCCACTTTACAACTATAGGTACTTTATATCAGTCTCATACACAGTAAATGTCAACATGTGACAACTTCAAAAGTGTCAATGCTTATGCAAGGCGCTGCGGGTAGATATTTGATCCATAATATCAGTGTGTAAACATACTTAAGCCACCGTAGGGAGTTTACAACTCTTCCTGCTGAGCGAGTTGCATTAATACTCCTACAAAAGGGCAAATTGCGGCTGTAAATTGCTGCCATTGAACACCAGCAGAGGTCTCCGGATGCGGGACAGCGCAAAGTTAGGTCTCAGCTGCGCACCACATGGGGTGTTACCGTGTCAATATGCTGGACGCACATACAGGGCAGTGTTAGGGGAAATAAGAACCAGCTCTTCCTCGTTCAGCGGCTGGATTTGTCTTGGTTCAGATTGGGGCTCCCGCGTCTCAAGAAACTACAGCAGAGGGTTAAACACTGGATTTATTCCGCTCCTATTTCGCCGGTGGGATAGTTTCCTGATCCAACACCTTGATCTGCGCTGATCTGTTTGGAAGATTTATTTATTTATATATTTTTTTATGAATCGCTCCCCCCCCCCTCCCCCCCGTTTTTGCGCTCCGTGAAGCTCAACCTGGACGAGACTAGTCTGTTTGAGAGAAGTTGTCAGGAAAGAGTAAAGAGACGATGTTTTGCCGAAATCAAACGACCAGAGCCACCGTTGCCCGGGGCTCTGCTCTGGAGATGGAGATACGGCGAGGGAAGTTCAGAAAGAGCGATTTCCTGCACACATCATCACAGGTAGAACTTTTTTAAACAGATTTTTTTTGCTCTCTCACACACATCAGACGGTGACTCCGTTTACAGCTTTGTCTGATCGCTCTGGTTCTTTAAAGTAGCTTAATAAACAGAGTGCAGATGTAGGTCTCAGAGTTCATCAGTGTTTCGGTCTGTTTTTTCAACACTTTTCTCATTAAGGCTGTGCTGTTTCATTCTCCAATTGTTTTTTTTTTGTTTTGTTTTGTTGTTTTGATTTAAAGCAGTTATCTCATTGCTTGTTCAAATATTCTTGGTCCCGCTTAAACTTGCAAGAAAATAAACTTGAATGTAGTAGAAAATGTTAGTTTATTTAATTATGAAATTTAAAAAGTTAACTCTCATAATATTGCACAAACAGTGCTATATTTCAAGCTTTTAACTTTTGTAAATCTTTATAAAGCTGGCCAATAGTGACTAAAGATCCAAAATTACTTTGTGGGAAGAGTATTGCATATGCCCAATAAAAATTAAAATGAGTGTTATGCTATGTTCATGTTATGGTCTCAGTCATGGTGAATACCGCTGATTTGGTAGTAGCACATCATCTCCTTCAGGAGTTGATCACAAAATGTATTTTTTTCAAGAAGCATAATAAAGGAAAGTTGAGTGGAAGGAAAAGCTTTGATTACAAAGATGGACATGCAATTGGGATAACTACAGCCCCGAGAGAAAGGTGAAGCGATGTTCGTTCAAGAGTTTCGGGGGGAAACTCACAGGTTGCAAGGTCTGCAGCATTCACAGATATATCCAGGATATGGGCTGCAACTATTGCATTCCTTGGTCCAATGCACTCCTGAATCACAAATGAACTGGACTATTGCTCAGTGGTCCAAAGTACAAGTTTTAGACAAAAGTAAATGTGCAAGTCTTTTGGAAATCTTGGTCCCACCGTCCTAAGGAATAGTGAAAATGCACAGGCTGTAAGTTGTTTAAGCTCTTGTGTGAGGCGTTGCTTCATACAAAAAAAAAAAAACATACAAAAGGAACCATGAATCCAAATATCACAGTTGGACATACTTTTGGAGATACTGCAGTAGGGTACAATTTTCTAAAATCTTGTGAAATATACCAATTTTCCTAGAAGCTGTAGGTACTTTACTTCTGTGGCCACAGGAGTAATAAAATAAATCTTGGCATCAAGATTGCTTCTCCATATATTTGTGACAAAATGGGACTTTATCAGAGTCTCACTGGGTTATTAAATCATCAGACAGTGTTAGGGTGGTTCCTGTGTAAAAAGATATTTTGTGAAATTCTTTCACAAATGAAATAAATATTTTATAGTCAACTGTTGGCAGTATCACAGGAAAGTGGAAGCCATTGGTTAATGCAGCAATTCAATCACAAAGTGGCTGATCGTGTAAAATCACAGAAGTTGAAGAGTGAATACCTCCAGACCATGTTTGGCCTCCAGATTTGCTCAGGAACAAGTAAGTAGAGAGTTTTTAATCATGGATTGGCTAAGCAGTTGCACCTAAGTCTTTCGTCACAAAGTGCAATACAAAGCTTTGGATATAGTGGTGTCAAGTATGTTAAGCTGTTCTCTGGAGAAGCAAATCATGTTTCTTTGTCTCAAAGTTTTAGTAAAAGGGGATTATGGTGTGTGGCTAAGTTCCTGAGTGTGAGCCTGGTCTCTTCAGGACAGGAACACACTTAATACTGCGGCATGCGAAGACATTTTACACACGTTCCCTCTCCAGACTATCTGGGAACAGTTTGTTGATGGCCTCTTCCCACTTTTGTACTGGACTGTACACCATTATACAAAGAAGTCATTAGAATTGTATTTAGGTGCAAGCTAGGTGTGAAGGATTTTGACTGCCCAGCCTTTCTAACATCAGTACTTAACCTTACAAATGCCCTCTTCAAAATGGCTATATTCCCACAAACACACTCCTAACCACTGTGAACAGCCCTCCCAGAAGACTTAAAGCTGTTATTGCTTCAAAGAGTGGACCAATTTGGCCAATAGCAAGTATCTCTGTAGATTTAGAAACATCATACACCCTATTTATACCTTTCATATGGCTGTCCTTGGATGAAAAGTGCTACGTTTACACCATGATTTCCTTATTCCTTTCTGCAAAAAAACCATGTCGGCATCTGCTTCACGTTAGTTGCCGTTTGATAGTGAGCCAGAAGTGACTTCCAGTCTAACCCCTAATTATTTTTACTCACAGTCCAATTTAAATCCCATTGGGGTGGATGGCCCCCCTTTCTCTCGGGAACCCCTTCCTTTTACGTTCTCTTACAATCTCGTGATTGTAATTCTGAGATTGCCTCTTTAGGCTGCAGCTACTGTTGTCTCTTGTTTGAGGAGCTTTTGTAAGTCTTGGGGGAAGTTTTTTCCAGCACTGGGTTACGTGTGGAAGAATAGGGGGACCAAAGAGAGAATAGACTCGGCTGTAAGAGGAGACTCGAGGAATGTTGAAGGTGCAACAGAGTATCGATTCATTCTCTCTCTTTAGATGTGTCTTTTTTTGTTGTTGTTTCATGAAGGTTTAGTCTGTGCTAGCAGACATGTACACCTTCAGGTTATGTTGGTTAGGAGTCACGTCACAGGAAAACGCAGTTAACCTCTGGGAGGTCAGGCACACTTCATGATCTATTGATCTGCTGTCAGAATAGTCTGACCTGTTTGTTTTGAGCTCAGTTCTGTGAAACAAGTCCATCCATGAAGTAAAGTGCGGAATTGTCAGAGGGTAAAGTCATGTGAATGTGTTTAAATCTGAGTGATCAGGGAATAAAAATTTCAGCTTCTTTATTTTTAGTTGATGTCGGCTCGTTGTTTTCTAAGAGCTTATCATTTATCTATGAGAAATAAAACAGCAGTGCATGGGTTATTTAGGGCAATGTCAAAATTTATTACACTCAGAGAAGAACTGGCTGCACATCGAGATGTAAATAACCTTTAGATCTCGCTGTGTTTATAGTCACACTGTATTTGACTTTCTACAAAATCATCTCTCTATTAGTTATTCATGAGGCTGAAGGCTTCCCGTCCTCTTACAACAATCATGTTTCCTTAACTCTGTAAAGTATTCTCTGCTAGCTCTCATATAAGATTAATTTGTGCTCCAGACTTTGTTGCCAATGCTAATGATTCTCTTTCAGAGGCTGGAAGTTTCCTCTTTGCTCTGTGTGTCCGGTCTCTTTCTGAATGCCAGCCTGGAGCCAGTGCATGGCATCTCAATGAACTAGTATGAAAGCACCTTTTTCTCCCACTAAGCCAGGGAAAATCACATTTGAGTGTTTAAGTCAGTGGATAAATGTTTAATGTTCATTTACTTAACGATATGTGTTAAAGAAGATGATGTGTCTGTGTCTACGTAAGGCCAAAGAAGGCCATGATTGTGAATCTCCTAAAATACAAGACATTGGGAATGAATCTGTTTGCTTTGCAGCAGTGATAAAATATCCTGTTGTCACTGCAACAACAAGTTGTCTATGAATTTATTTACATTTCCTGCCACATTAAATGCCATGCATGGAAAAGATGTGTAAACCCCTTTCATTCCCTGAAACATTCAGGATTAAAAATTCATTTTTACAAAACATTGACATTAATAAAATCCCTTTTGGCGCATGGACTGCCACCTGTGCTGTCAAATATTCCAATTACATTTATTTGAAATGGAAGTATTCCGCAAAAATTGTGACAGCTTATTTTCTTAAACGGTGATTACTTCTTGACAATGGTAAATTTTTCTGTGTAAGATCACGCTAGTGTAATATAAGATAAATTTATTCAAAGACTCTATACATCTCTGCCAGGACTGTCCAGTAAATGTTGAGCTGGCACTGTACATGCCCAGATTATACAAAAGGTGGCTTTTCTGCTGCTCTTCTTCAAAAATAATCTAAGCTCCTGAACTGAATCAGTCAAGCTGGGGTACACAACACCAACTTAACGGGTCAAGTGGTCAAAGACTGAAGGATTGGGGGACTAAGCAGAATTTGCTGTTAAACCCATTCCATGGCCTTCATGTTGCCCCTTTTACTGCTCCTCTCATTGCAAACAGAAGACATCTGCTTTTTGCATCCTTTCTCTCAGATGCTTTTTGCATCTGAGAAATGTTTTTTTGCTGGTCTCTAGACCCTCCATCCTCCCTAGTTCTGCTCTTTCAGCTGAAGATGACCAGACATCATGCATTGGGACCTTGGAAATTCACCATTATTATTATTATTATTATTATTATTATTATTATTATTATTATTATTATTATTATTATTGTTGTTGTTGTTGTTGTTGTTGTTATTATTAGGGAGGAATGCCCTCAGTTTTCATGCTTTGTCGGCATGTTGCATTTAATTTAAGGATTCGCTACGCCAGTCCACACACCACTGTGGCTAACTGTGGCTATATAGGGCGAGGAAGTGGTTAGATCCACGTGATGACGCACCCATTCATCCATCCATCCACCCACCCACACTCTAAGCCTTTCAGAGGGAATGGTGAAGCTTGGGAATCTGGCATGTGTGTTGGCTGAAAGCTGTAACAACTCTGGGCTACGTCGAGACTGGATTTGGTGAAGTGCCCTTCTCCACCCCATATGTCTCTGTAGATGTCTGTGTGTAAATGAAAATCTGAATGAGTTTAAACTAAAATAGCAGAAATAACTTTTTTTTTTTAAAGTTTGTTGAAAATATGAAATAGAAATTAAAACTTCCTTAGGAAAAAAAAAGAGAAGGTGTAGATAAAAGATAAGAACCACCTTTAAAATTATCAACACATTTCTTAGTAATAAAGGAAATCCACCATTGTTCCAAGACAAACAACCTGAAAGGATAAAGCAGAGCAACTTTCCTGTACTTCTTCCAGCCTTACTGTTATCTGTTATCTTCCTCACTCCCACAATGCCTGAATGAATCACAGAGACGTCTCAACATAATGAAAATGAACAATCTCTGTAAATGGCTTCTTACACCTACGCGCCTTCATTTTACACTGAAAATAGCTAATTTTGAGTCTTCCTCTCTCTCACATCAACTACTTCCACACCGAAGAGTGTTGTCATTGCGACCTGGGAGGGGTTGCTGTTTCTATTTTTTGATGTTCCCATCTGTTCTGTACCACATTTAATCCTGTTCAGGATTGCAGTAAGGGGCTCCAGCAATAACTGGTGATGTACGAGGTAAAGCCTGGACAGATTTATTGCCAACTCATGAAAAACCAATGTAAGATTCATCAGTTAAACTGTTAATCCCCTTGGCTAAATTCTCTAAGAATATTTTTTTCTACTTCAAACTTATAATTTGGTGTCATGTTGACACCAATATTCACAATTTGGGCAATCCCTGTTAAGTATGGTTTATGGTTTGGAGCCTTAAGCAGTTTCATGCTAAGCAGGCTCTCAGTGTGGCTTCTGCTGGTGTTTATTGTGGCTCGTGAAGCACCGATTTACTAAACTGGCTTACGTAAGCATGTGTCGGTCTCCCTGCGTGCAAAATAAAGAGAGGTCACACAGATGTCACCGCATCAAGTCTTGAACTCACTACTTATTTGCTTACAGGGAAATAGTGAACGATTCCTAGGCTTCAGAGTCTAAGCAAATCTGTGAACCAAGAAAGTAGTGGTCTGTTACTGCAGTGTAGCCCAAAACCAAACAACAAACTAAAGCATAAAATGCTAAGAAAAAAAACAAAACAAACAACAACAAAAAAACAAGGTTCAGAGGCCCAAGGGTCCTGAGGAGTGGATGCACTCTGCTTTATTGATTTCTTGAACAACTGCAGTGCCAAGATTGGCCTGCATATATTTGTCTGTCTGTGCGCGCCCCTGAGGGCTTTCTGCCGTGTTGAACACTGCGGGGGTACTGAGGAGATGCTAGGGAATATTTACCCCTCCTCGGACCCTTATTCTCAAACAAAGCCGGGCCCGCTGGAGGTTTCTGCTTGGAGGCTCTCCTGGTATGCCGACGGATATTTTAGCTAGTAAATGTTTAACTATTCTTATTACCAAGACTTTGTGTATACATCAGGGTAAAGCATTGTTCCTAGACAGCTTCAGAATGAAAAATGGTTTAATCAGTTTCTTCAAGCCAAAAGCAAAAGCTAAGTAAGTTCTTGTTACTTCTCTCCAGGTAATGACTGGACTGTTTGCTTGGCGAGTAGAGTAATGCAGAAAGCAGAACTTTGTTTCAATATTATATTTAATTTACCTCTTTTTTTTTTACCCTCCCAGCACTGAAGTCTCTTAGTGTTTACAGTGCTTTTCATAAACTATTCACAATCCCTAAACTTTTTCTGTTTTTTGTGACAATTTTGAGACAATGCAACTACAAAATTTAATGTTTTTTTGTTTGGATTTAATGTGAGTGTCAGTCAATCAATGTGCGTTACATAATAAAAAACAAAAACTTATAAAGACAACACCATACAGTCAAGAATTAATCAGACATTATATTTTTATGAGTGCCATCACCAAAATCATTCAAATCTAATATGTTGGTCAATGTTTCCTTTATTATGGTTCAAAGGCAATTCAAAAGAGTTGAGTTTTTAGTCTTGATTTAAAGGAACTCAGTGTTTCGGCTGTTTTGCAGTTTTCTGAAAGTTTGTTCCAGATTTGTGAAGCTGAATGCTGCCTCTTCATGTTTGATTCTGGTTCTTGAAGAAGCAAAGCAGACCAACTTTTACTAATGTGATTCGTTTTGGAAAGTTTCTTATTTTAAATGTTATTTTCGACGTATTAACTCCAAGCTCTTTGCCTCTTTCAGGGTTAAAATGTGTGTATTTTCACAGCGACCTAAAAATAGAAACAGCTGATAGTCATCCTGTGCAGCAGATGATGTTGAAGCTCAAAAGCTCCAAAGGTTCATTTCCTTTTCCAAGCGACACACATGAAACACAGATACAGGATGTCCTCTGACCCTTGACTAGTCTGCAGCACAGACTCAAGGACACTACTCTCCTCTCAGCCTTATCTTATCTGATCCCTATTGACCGAACAAGCCAGACAAGCCATTTAATGCTCAACTGGAAAAGATGGTAAACACTTTAAATGTAACAAAAATACATCCGTTTTTTGTGTGTTTTTCTTTTTAAATGTGGCTGGTCTATTCTAATATCACTCAGCCAGCTATTCCCAGGTCCCTGCTGCTGTAAATGGAAACGTCTTCAGTGTGTGTGTGTGTGTGTGTGTGTGTGTGTGTGTGTGTGTGTGTGTGTGTGTGTGTGGTGGAATGTGGTTTGTGTCTCTGCGGGGCAACCAGTGTCAGGACGCCGTTTAACAGCTGAGGGTCAGCTGCTTATGTTACAAGTAAACCCCACCCAGCCACACATCCACGCTCATTTTAACGACAGCGCTTCTCTCTGAACAAGGCGTGAACATAAATAGCAGACACAGGAAGTGAGTCACGCCCAGTGTTGCTATTTAGTTCGCACACGTCTGCTTCTTCATGTGCGTCTCCGAGCCTGCCCTCTCTCTTACCGTGAAGAGTTATGAATGAAGGCTGGTGTTTAGCTTAGTTAGTCATTCACGGTAGCTGAAGTTTGTTAGTCTGTGATTCCCAGAACCACCTTTCATTGTGACTAAGCAGCCGTGTCTCATTGAGCAGGGTCCATTGCGTATTGCCTGACACAGATGGGCTTTGTTCGCCCAGCATGCACTATCTTGTTCGAAGCCACCACTGCCAGTGACTCGTTTAGCAGACAGAGAAATGGATCGAGAAGGCTTAATCCCTCCACACAGTCCCACTCCCACAGATGTGAGAACTTCTACAATGCATCATAAAATGAGACAGTCAAGATTAAAAGATTAATCTTGACTGGATTAATCTTTTAAATCTGAGTCGGCCAGAACATTCCAAGTTTACTGGAAACTTCACACAAAATCACTTTTTGCTGTAGTTACAGCTAAGTAGGTCCGTGCTTCATTTTCAAATCTTTCCACAGACTCGCAACTGGAATAGTGTCTGGACTTTGACTGAGCCGTTCTAACACTTAAAGATGTTTTAATCTACACCATCCATTGCACAGTGCTGTGAAAAAAACATTTTGGGACCCTTGCAGTTTTATATGCTTATTTATTTTTGCTTTTTTTGTGTTTTTTTGTCACAGTAAAAGGTTCCAGATCATCAACAAAAATGTTACCATCAGACAACAATTACCAGGGTAAACACAAAATGCAGTTGGAAAGGTTAATAAGTTTTTGATTCTTTAACAAGAAGGAGACTGGATAAAAAATGGCATCCATGAGACGGTTCAAGGAGGAAAACCACCACTGACCTGATGAGAGAAGTCTCTTGTCTCCTGTGGAATCGCCACAGTATGATGTTGCCACCACTGTTTTTTAACATGGGAGTGCGTTTTAATGTGATGTCACTTTTGAAGGTAATTGCACCGGGTTTTATTCAATTGTCTCTATGCAAAGGCAGCTGAATATAAGCCTTAGCAACTTTTTTTTTTTTTTTTTAGAATGATTTAGCTTTTGGAATCTGCTCCTCTACCCTGAAATAACTTCTATTTAAATTATACATTCAAAGATTTCTTTGCAAGCCTGTGGCATGTATTGCATTAGTTCTGATACTGTTTATCTGCCCGTAAGAACTGAATCTTTCATCCCAAAGACCCTGCCTCCCTAAGAGCCAAATTATACCTGCCATTTCATTACGTTCATCCTCAGGTCCCCTGATGAAGCATGAAAATGGGTCCTTTTGTCATGTGTTTCAGTACCAACCTACTTTTCTGATCCAGATTGTCTTTCTCCTCTCCAAAGACACACAGAAAACGCTACCAATACTTGAATTGGTCTTTTTCATTGGTTATTTCTGTTTACCGGTAACATAAGACCCTGTAAACAAGAACTTCACTGTCTCATGCCAAAGGTATCTTCTTCCTGTCACCACAATACTTCTCTGTTAAGCATAAACAAAAGGCTCACACATAGAACCAGATTCCTCTGTAGGGTCTCCAGTACAGTGCTGGACAATTGCTGTCAATGCCTTTGTCAAATTTTTCTTTCTCAGTTTTTTTTTTTTTTGTACAGGAGGAAATCAGTTTTAATCGACACCAGTTTGTATGTTCTTAGGTAAACGTGTAACCTCCCCAAGGACAAGTCATTGACCTTCGGATTATTCATGCATTTAGGCAGAAAAATAAAGGGCAGATCTATTTCAGCCCCCTGTTCTTCACCTTTTCTTGTCTCCTGTTTTTGTGGCTCTCATTTTTCATTTTCCTGCACACAAAGGGGCTCTTTATCCCTTACTCTGTACATCATATCGCCAACCGACTCTACCCTGAGAGCAGATGGAATCAGGGCCTCTCTTTCATAAAGAGGAATGTGCAGTGAAAGGAATCGATACAATGAAATGTTTAAAGGTGCTTGTATGGGTGAGTGGTGTGAGAGGTGTGCAAAGTCCGTTCCCGCATTGATCTGAGGTATTGTTTTTGGTCTGGGCAATCTCACTAAGGACATAAAACGACTGCCAATATAATCTGGCAGTTCTTCTAAGTAGTTTAGTGTCTCGAATGGTCGTGTTTTGCTGTGTGTCCTGAATGCAGTAAGGAGGTGGCGAAGGGGGCACAAGTGCCAATGATGTTGTCTGTGTTGTTGATGCAGAACAGGTGTTTGACTTTATGGGACCAGATGGGTCCATTATGCATGTTCCCCCTGTTCCCTGCATGCCGCACAGTATACGCGTCCCCGCCAGCATGTCCATGTTTAAATGTGTTTGTTTGCTGAGCCGGGCGTAGCAGACGGTGGGATGTCAGATCTGGTTCTGTCTTTGTGTTGGTCCTGCTGCCTCAGCGGTAATCTCCGTTGGTTCTCTGCTACTTTTCTGTTTTTGTCCTTACCTGAAGGCACGGGGAACTTGCTCTGTGTTCGCCATAATGGGGATTAGGAAACGTTATCATTCCCACTATTGATGTAGATGGTGTTGTGTGGATAAATGAGTGACGATTAAAACGGTGCGTAGCTGGGAACAACTTAGGAAATGATGTCATTTTGGCAAGAAAATCCATACCTGATTAAATCAGACTGAATGGGAAGAAGGAACAATTTCAACACAATAAATTTTTTTTTTTTTTTTTTTTTTTTTTTTTTTTGTCTTCTCAGTTCTGTTTGCAACTTTTGACCGGCTCCGTCTACTTGCAACAAAATGTTCATTGGTTCTATGAGATTGAAAATACCAAGAGTGCTGCTGCATCCCTTTGGAAGGCTATATAAATTATAACTTTTCAGAGTCAGTGATATTTTTCTTTCAGGTAATTTTGCTTGAGCAAAAGAACTTGGTTAAAAATTATACACACTTGGGGTGCTGTGGTGGTGCAGGGGTGAAGCACAACCCATTTATTGAGGGCTTGTCCTCATGCCAGTGGTCATGGGCTCAATTCCCAGCCTGGCAACATTTGCCACATGTCTTCCCTCTCTTTCATAACCCTCCTTCCTGTCAAACTACTTTCAAATAAAGGCCATTAGAGCCAACAAAACATTTTAAAAAATTATATACATCCGAGAATAGAGTGTTGATGTCCTTAGACCACACCCTCCCTTATTATATAAATACACATTACCTCATATGCTTAAATCCAATAATCAGCTGGGAGTTGGAGAATATGCAGAGAAATGATGATATGGTCAAAATAATTACCTGTTAATTTGGTCGAGGCTAATCCTTAGTCCCATGTGGTACAAAGTCATAGAAAACTAAAAGATAAATTAGAGCCGTGATATCACATTTAACATTAAGACATAAACCAACATTTTCACACTTTATTGAAATTTACACTTTAATGAGAAATTAATTTGGCATGAAACTGAAACTTGATCTCAAAACTGTTTGTCATTTTTCCATTTAAAATTCTTAACTTCATGTTCCTTAGACGTATTGTTGAAAAGATACCCTCAAAATGTTCTTCTCACATGCTCTTCCTGACAAAAATAAAGAAAAAAAGTTTGCTTTTATTCGTCCCTGTCAGGTTGAATTATAGTTTCCTGGGAGTCCTCTCCACGGTTGTTTAAATTTCATATATGGATGATGCAGATGCTGGCATTCCTGTTTAGATTTTTACATGTTTGGAGGGTTACTGCAGAGTGCACTCCCATGATGCAAGTTCAGATAGAAATGTGGAATAGAGTGTACCATACCATACCATACCAACTTTATTTATAAAGCACTTTAAAACAACCACAGCTGATACAAAGTGCTGTACATTAAAACACAACATAACAATAAAAAAAATAAAAACTCTTACAGTTTAAAAACAAACAAACATACAATTTAAAACTAGATCCTGCTGGAGTTGAAAGCCAAGTAAAATAGATGGGTTTTAAGACGAGCTTTAAAAGTGGACAGTGAAGGGGCCTCTCTGACCTGCAAAGGCAAGTCGTTCCATAACTTGGGGCCCATGATAGATAGTGTGGCAGAAATTGCAAATAACTCTTGTGTGAATTAATTTCTTTAGACCATTATTTTTCTCTGTTGAATATGCTGGTGAAGCTCACCTTTTGCATGCCTGTTTTAGCTGGGAATAATTAGTGACATAGAAAAACATTAACATTCTCTCCATGAGTGTGTTCTGATTGTAAATGTTGACTTTATTACACATGTCCGTACTGTGATATTAATGAAAATAGTCGTCTTTGTCTTCTGATGTGGACACTGCCAGCCTGCAGAGGGCGCCATTGCTCCATAACATTTTCAGCATCGCTGTAAGTGACCTTTCTCTGGCATTGCTCACCTCCCTGAACACGTTTTGACATTGCTTTATACCCCTCACGCCTTACAGTCATTAATAGTCATTTCAAGAGATCATTCACACTGTTAAGTGTAAATGAATAGCCTCTGCGCACCTGTCCTCTTACAGTCACACGCTATGTCTGTGATATTGCAGCGCCTGTGCCTCTGAGGGCAGAAATCAATGGAGATGAATCTCCTAATGAGCAAGTTTCTCTTCCACTGAAGTGTCCGCTCTCTCAGAGGGATGAGTTTCTGCAGACTTTGGTAAAAGGCTGAGGTAGCGTTCCTGAAAGTCAGCAATGATTCTGGGAAGCAAGCAAACTGCTGAACTGTCTCCAAGGGTGAAAATGTGTGTGTGTGTGTGTGTGCGTGTGTACCTGTGTGTCTGCGTTCCCTTTAGGGGATGATGCTGATGTGGAATCATCTATATATTTTTGCTCCAGTCAATGATAAGATTGAGTCTACTCCTCAATGACTTTGACGCACTCATCCCTTCTTTTCAGCGGAAGAAAAATATCTGCCAAGTGATTTACGATCAGTCCTCTGACTTTTCTTCTACAAGCTGCTCAGGCTTTGATGATTAAGTCTTGGATGCATCAGTGTCTCGTTTCACAAATCTTACAGTAGAACTTGACCCAGACTGGTTGAAACTGATCCACCTAATAACAAGCCAGACTGCTGACGAGAGTTACTGTGTCGTTACATTGTCTCCAGGCTTGAGCTATGACTTTGCAGCTGTCGGTGTGCGTGTTTTTCATCTTGTAAACTGAAAATTGACCTTCTGGTGGGGAGGAGACGGGGGCGGTTACTCATTGAAAACGTTCAGTTTCACAACTGAGGCTAATGTCATTAAAGTGAACAGATGTCACCCAGAGTGAGTCACAGTAAATCTAATGTAATCAACTTCTTGCATTTTTTTCTCAATTTTTTCAAATCTCTTAACTCCATTTTTTTATTTTTTTATTTTACTTAAGGAATACTTTAAAATGCTGTTCTGTGTCTGTGTAGCTCTGTAACGCTGTCCAAGCATGGCGTGTTCAATGAAGCCAATCTAATTGCTTTAATTACTGACCAAATTGCTGAACATAAAATATACACGTAAAAGTATCCATAAGAATGTCAGTCATAAATATAAGGAAAACAATACAATCATAATAGGACAAAGAGTTAATATCTGAATGGAACCAACGTGAATCTTAGGAACAGATTTTAGAGTGGCTAGCTAGTTGCTAGCTTACAAAAAATGGATTTTACTAGTCCACTGAGTACTTCATCTAAAGTAAGTGTCCTCTCTAAAACCAACCTTTTATATGTATTTCATACTGTGTCTCAGGAAGACCAAAACAAAATGTTTTTTTTTTTCTCAGCTAATTATGATCTAAACCCATCCAAGTTGTGTTTAACAAGAATGGTACCAAGTTTCAGCAGATGGAAAAAAGAATTAGAGACCCAAATAGCAAGCCCTGAGGTAACCCACATGTCTCTGTAACAGAAAAGGATCTGAGATTTTTTAGACCTCTCACTGGCTGTTTTTTTATATTGCTGTCCCTTTTTCCAATCTTATGTGTGAAAGAGCAAAAATACTCAGAGAAACTCTTTTGTTTGGTCTTGCCTTTCATTTACCAACTTTGCTCTATGAGAGACAACAGGGAGAACTTGGTGGGGCATAATCACAAACTTCATCAGCTGCATCTTTCTACTTTTGAGGCAGTTTTGCCACAACCCCTTGCCGTTGGAGTTGCTGTGAGCGTGTTATGTCTATTTATGTCTAAAATGTGTGTTTATGATGCAAATATAGCTTTGCGTTTCTGTGTGTCTGTGTGTGTTTTAAATGAGTAGGAGGTGCGTTGGGTTTAGTTTTCACATGACAGTCAGACGTCTTTGTTGTGGTTTTGGGTCTGGCTCCCTGAAGCCCTGGTGTGTTTCCCTACCCTTTTCTGCTGCCACACACAGCAGGGAACTGAAGACAGCTTTTATCCTCTCGTACAGAAACCTTCATAACCTTCACAATAAAAGGTTTTTTAATGTATTGTAAGATAATGAGGGCTGGTGACGTGGAAGCTGCCTTTTGGTTTGTGACAAAAACTCGTTAGCCAACATTTTTCACTTTCCTTTGTGCCATTTCAGATTACGAGTTTTGATTAAGCCAACATTCAGCTGTACCAAATTGACCACTAAAAAGGCCTTTTTTTATGGTCATGTTTATAAAGGATTCTTTTTTTGTTGTTGTTTTGCGTAGTTCTAAAGTTAAGTTAGCAGCTTCTTCATTTGGAGAAAAATAAATATGTTTTGTTTGGAGTTATGGTATTGTGTTATTACAAAAGTTGAAATCCAAAAGCATAACCTGTCCCCCGGAAAATAAACTTAATGTTTTAGACCATGATCATTTTGATTTCAAAATCATGAATTTCCTCAAATGATCGGTTGCCACAAGTAATTAGATTTTATACAAATAAAAACTGATTTGATTTGACTGATAAAATAATACTTAAGCGCACAACTTGTTATCTTGAAGTTCTATTTCTATGAAGTAATGGAGTTGTGTTAAGGCTTTGACAAAATTCACTCCTAATTTCTTGGGTGACACAGACTGATGATCTTTTAAAATCTTTTTCATTTGTTATCAGCTTGACACAAATTGGAACCGCTGACTGACGTGTTGTTACAAAGGCTCGTTTACCCCGGCTGATTTTTCCTGCTGTTCTCTTGAAGTGATTTTTTTTTTTTTTTTTGTCATAATTTCAATTGTTTTAACTTCTTAATTTTCTTAATGGACTCATTTAGCAACTTGTTTATTGTGGCCCTTTTTATTTTGTTGAATATGTTTAAACTGTTTTGATTTTCATCGACGGTCTTTCTTTCCTCCCTCTTAATCAGTCTATAATGTTGTTCTAAATGAGAATTAACTGTCTTTAAACTAAAAGCTTTCTCCTCTCCTTTCTTGCACTAAAAATACTACAAATAACCACCTTCCTTCTGAAACGCTCCCTGAGCTCTGAGTGCACTTCGCTTCCTCCAGCTGATTAGGTGCATGCAGGGGGAAGTTATCCATATTCCTCCACACATCCGTTCAGAAACAACAAAGCTCCGGGCATTGTCTCGAAAGCAGCACAGCCCTTTGGGAGCTTATTATGCAAGGGTCAGCTTGTGAAATTTGTAATCGATGTCTTTTCTCACGAATGTTCTTTCCTGGTCGAACTCTTTTTTTCTTATTTGATCGAAAAGGATTTGGATTGCTCTGACAACATTCTCACAGCAGCTGACTATCACAGCTGGCTCTTCCACAGTCACATGTTGCTAATCCAACCATCATCCCATCAATGGCTTGTGATCATCTAACAAGGCAGAAAACCCAGTGAAGCTGAAAGGTGTTAGGTCTTTCCACTGCTAATCCTAGTAGTACCGTTTTTTTTTTTTTACTTCACCCTCTCTGGCTCTGGGCCAAGAACCAGCAGAACTGTTTGAGTCAGCTGCCTGTCTGCAGGACCCGTCATTGAGATAATAGCTATTTTCTTCTGGTTTTGTTCAGCTTGTGGGCTTTTGTCCTGTTAGTCTTTGTATTTATACTGGAAGGGGATTTACATGCAGCAGTTTTATGGTTCAAGATGCTTCTGGTGGGGTGATGGAAAGCCTTAAGAAGAATACAGTGGGATTATCAGTCTTAGTTGACGCTTGCTTCCAACGTGTATTGTGGTCTGATCTTTAAAGATATTATCCAGCGGTGTATTTTTTTCCCCGCAGCAAATGAACAATGGCAATAAAATCTAAGCTGTGTAGAAGTAGGGATTTTCAATGCAGGATTTTTACAGAAATCAGGGGATTTTACAGAAAGCACATTAAATGATGTTGATATTTGGGTCGATGACATCACAAGAGGCAAATATTTGATCTGAGCTGTTAGAATTAGGAAGTACTATGGAAAACGAGCTTCTTTTGACATATTTCAACATAGATTCTGAAGCATTAGAGTTGTGAGGTGTTCAACTTCACATTTAACTTGATTCTTCCCCAAGTCATGATGGTCCCAACAGTGGATGGTGAAGCTAAATCAAACGATGACAGTGAGAGTCATCAGAACTTTAAATGATTCAAATCTGTATGCATGTAAAAAAAAGGGGTTGGGGGGACATAGAAAAATATAAATGGATGTACTCAAAGTAACACTGATTGGTTGCATTTGACTGTGGGTTACCATGTAATATTGTTCAGTAGGTGACAAACAGTAATTCAAGTGAGTTTCATTTATTTCCACTGAAGAGTCTAGCTAATAGCTTGGAAAATTTGCTTTGCCTCATCCTTTAAAAGTTTCAATGTTTTAACTTTCATTAAGCTTCGTCTGAGATTTTAAGCTTTTCTCCCAGTTCAGCAGAAGTTCTGACAAAGACACAGCATGCAGCACATGGCGGACACACAAATTCCAGCATGTTTTCTGAACCACTTTGACTTTCGCTGTGCAGGTCCATGTGATACATTTCTTGCTCTACCCCGGGAACAGTAAATCTCAGTCCTCTCTCCAGCTGTTGCTGCCTGCGACAGCTTAGCTGGTTGATCATAAAACCTGCAGGGAAGAGGTGTTTTTGTTGGGGAAATGATCCAGCTGCTTGCCTCTTTGTCCCCTTGGGTTTCCTCCTGTGAGGTGAAAAGCCTCTCAGAGCCTCTTTGTTTCCAATGTTTGCATTTGTAAAAGGTTTGCAGCACACGTTCTAGGGGTGACGGAAAGGCAAATATGGGGGAATTTGTGTGTTTGAGCAAAAAGAATGGTTGGGGTAAAGTAAAAGTGTTGTCCAATGCATGTTTGGGCTTGCGACGCATTTAATTTAACTTGGAAGTCAGGCCTCGTAATAGGGGATGCCATCACACCTGAGTCATGTTGCTGTTGCGAGTTAGAAAATGAATTGTTGGAATGATAACTATACTACATGAAATACCAATGTAACATTTTGTGCTTTTAAAACACTGAGGAAACATGTTCAGCATCGAGAACTGAGGTTTCACAGTACGATCTGTGCCCCCAAGTTTATCAATCCTAGCTGTCCGATGTGCTGAGAGTTTATAACTGTAACTTTTACAGGTTTTTATATGTAAAACAGCCACAATGGACACAAATATTTTCGATTTTGGAATTCCGATTTCCAACAAAAGTAAACAAAAATGTCCATCTACATATTGGCAATGTGGCATTTTGCCCAGGGCGGCACTATGTCTAGTCCTGTTTCAATAAGTAGAGAATGGGTTGCAGCCTAAATTACGACAAATGCAGAAACTTCAAAGTGTTAATAGGTCACTAAATTATTCATCATTTATTACAGACACTTTAAAACTCAGCATGGTTTGTGATCTTTGAACAAAAAGAGAGTTGCATTCCCTTCGCCTTTGGGTCCTAAAATACACCTCACTAAATGGTTCTGGAATGAGTGCAATTGTTATAAATCTGACTCCGTGGCCAATGGCCCGCAACGTGACGCTTGTTTCCTGTGGAGGGGTCGGTTTGTGGTCTGCGCAGTTTGTCCAGGGGACGCACACTTCTCACACACAACAGCTGGAGAACAGAAGACGGATGTTGTATTTTCTGTGCTCCTGATATGCTTTTTCTTGTGCCCAAGAAAATCACTCCCCCCCCCCCCCCCTTCTAAGAGTCCCCTCTCTTTTTTTTGGGAGATTGTTGTAAGATAACCGCA
>NW_015112710.1:187090-188402 GCF_001443285.1 Poecilia latipinna | reverse complement strand
TTTTTTTGGTCTCCTGATATTTTTTTTTTTTTTCCCCAAAAAAACCCCCCCCCCCCCCCCCCAGAATCTTTTCCCGTTTTTTTTGTCTGAAAGGAATGAAGAAAAAACCTGTTTCTGTATTAAATATCAAGACTTATTTTTAAGTGGGGTCCGTGCCTTATCCGATGATACGGAGCCCCAGCTGTCATGGTTCAAATTCCCTCCATTACGGCGTAATAAAGAACAAAGCTCTCCACCCGCTAGCGGCTGCGTTCTGCTCTGGCATTTGCGGTGTTTATTGGTTTGAAGGAGAGCAATATATCTCTCTCCTCCCCCCTTTTTCTCTGTTTTCTTTCTTTTTAAAGTTCGCTCTTGCTGCCCGAAGCGCGTCTTAGGGGTTAATTTAACGCCGAGCAGCCGGAGGAGCGTCCAGGCGCATACGCGCTCACTGATACAGTGGAGTAGTTGTGCCGATTGCTCCCGCAGAGGCGATGCCCTTTTGTGGAGAGGTTTCTAGTCACAGAGAACACACCACGTTCACAGCGGGGACACAAAGAAGAGCTCCGTTTTAAAAAAGAAAAAAAAAAAAGGGCTCCATTCTTCCCCCGCTGTTTACTGTGGGTGTTTACAAGGATTTTTGTTGTGCGCATGTAAAGTAGGAGAGGAGAGAAGACCCCAGCTTGCTCTCTCCCCGGAGTTGCCAGTCTCGCGTTGGACGGAGAGTGAAACTCTTGCGCACGAGTTTTGCTCATGGAAGTGAAGATGAAGTTCCCTACAGCGGTTTCAGCAGGATAGCGGACTGGAATCCTGTAACTCGCCTTCAAAAAGAAGCAATTTTATTCCCCCTTTTATTTGCTTCCACCTGCACAAAGGATGCCAACTGATAATAAATACGCAGACATGGAGGAAAAACTTTGGATACTGGAGGACCTCAATATGATGTACATCCGTCAGATTGCCCTCAGCTTGCAGGTAAATTGCTGACTTTTGACCAGTTTTATTAGACAGGAGAAATGGGTGGGCTTGCATTGTCACATTGTAGCTTTCTGAGGTTTTCCAGTGAATCTCTTTGACAACTGGCACAACATGCTGCTGTGGTTTGGACTGGTACATACAGAGGAGCTTCTTAAAGAAAGTGTGTGTGTGTGTGTGTGTGTGTGTGTGTGTGTGTGTGTGTGTGTGTGTGTGTGTGTGTGTGTGTGTGTGTGTGTGTGTGTGTGTGACAAACTAGACACACTGACGCTGGTGTGGTCTCTTCCTTCACAGATGGTAGATAGAAAACAACCCCACATGTCATCCATCTCTCTCTCTTTTAGTGTGTCCTCTTTCAGCT
>NW_015112710.1:120007-183877 GCF_001443285.1 Poecilia latipinna | reverse complement strand
TCTTTCAGCTGGGGCTCACACACACTCCACCGCATGGCCTCCATGACTCCCAGTGTGATTGTGAGTGAACGTGTGTGTGTTAAAGAGAAGGGGAAAATGTTTTAACATGTAAGCATTTTTTTTTTTTTTTTTTTGCTAATCCACACAATCTGTGTTTCAGTCGTCTCAGAGGAAATAGCTAAGGAATTTGCTGCTTTTTAATTTTTTTTTTTTTCCAGATTTTAAAGAGAAGTTAGACATATAGTCACTGGCACTGTTGCAGAAATTGAAATTAGAAGCTTTGCTTTTTGCTATTTTAATCTCAACAGATAAATGTCTGTGGTGATTCTGAAGTAAAACAGATACAGCCTTGAATTGTTGGTACGTTGAACTGCAGTTTCTCATAAATACAACTTTGCAGCTTAGATAAGGACATCTGGACTCTCATAAGTTTAACAATGTCATTTTTAATACTAGTGCAGAGATGCAATGTGTGCTCCCTTTCTGGTCCTCGTCAGCATCTTTGTCTAATCTGCTGGGTCTTTAACTCAGACAGTGAGTTTGTGCTGTTGAGGCAGGAGCGGGGTAGTTGGAACCAAAACATTGGGTCAAAATTTATCACCCAGTCTAAAAACATGCTACACACTTTAGCATCTTTTGGAGATGAACAACTTCAGCCAGTCAGTTGGATAAAACCCTCAGCCTCATTCCAGGCCTTGGGACAAGCTCAGAAATATATCCCAGATTGGCATTTTTTCTAACTCTACAATTTAGAGTTTGAAGATTGAGCCTTTAATCTGTGACTGTGAAGTAACTTGATCACTATCAGGCTGCATGAACCACATCAACTTTCTTAATTTGTGCAGCATCTTTAAAATCTTGAGCTTCAAAGCTGCTTTCACATGAGGGTACAGTAAAAATAAAAGCCATGTTTCTGGAGGGGGTTTTTTATAGTTTGGTGGCCTGTAATGCACTGCCACAAACCAGCTATCATGGGTTCCTTATTTTTTTCCAACAATGATCTGATCAAGCTGTAATCACGTTAACTGTGCTTTGATGATAAACTTATTTACTGCCCAGACATGGGCTGTGAAAATGCCGCCTTGTCTGATAATTGAATCTCAGGCATTATGGTGGAATGTGGGAATGTCTTTCTGGAGATCTGGCATTGCACTCTCAATTTTTGTTTAATTTTACTAAGTCAGTTAAAACAAGATAGAACATCTTTATTTAGTCATGTGGGAAAACTCCTGTGTTACGTTTTCCCCTTCAGACGGAGCTCAGAGGTGAGGGGTGTCTTCCACAAGTCAAAGTATCTGCTCCGAGAAGAAAACAAAACTTTGTTGGGTGATTCTGATGGTACATGGCCTCTTCTTTGCTCAGAAACCCATTTCACTTGGTCGCCCACTCTGTTGTTCCCCTCTCCACGCTGCAGTTCTCCTCACTATGGGTGGGTTTATTAAACAGCGAGATTCTTTGTATGTGGCAGAGCTGCACAGCCCACAGTCCAACTGTAATTTCGGCAAGCTGTGGGGGATTTAAGAAAAAAAAAAAAGAAAGAAAGAATGGGTAATTAAAATGTGCAGTTATTAACTGTAAACTCTCTCTCTGCTGCTCTCATTTTCACGCCACAGCACAGCAGCTTTCTGCAAAGCCACTCCCACCCACGGCACAAGCTTACACATGTAGGTTTATGACTTATACAGACGTTAATATTCACAGATTATGCCACTATATTTTTCAGGTGTGCACATATGCTGTGTAAGCGCTCTAATACGTCCTTTTGTAATTTTGCATTCAGTGGAAAGTTACGTTTCTGCTCTTCAGGTTTTAACAAGTCTGTTGGAATAATAGCATTGACTGCATTCTTCGCTCCACTGTTTTCTTCCGTCTGCCTCCCCTGTGAGGCCCGCTGGGCAGCAATGTCACTTCTTTAATTGTGCATAAATTGCCAAAAAAAAGAAAAACAAGAATTTTTGCCACAGGATACAGGATTTGCCTCAGAGAGGGGGGGATGAGGGGCGGGGGTTATGGGTGATGGGAAACAGGAAATGGTCATGTGTAATTATGTCTACCGCCACTGGGAGAGACAACTACATGTCACTGAAACTGCCAAATAAAAGAAACACGTGCACCACTTCCTGTTATCAAAAATGCAGATATACAGTGTCTCAAGAAGAAATCATTACTGATATAAATTTGTTATAAAAGTATTACTGATTGCACTTTAAAAATTAGGTAGCTTTATGTTATTAAAGGTAATTCCCATTAAAGGTTCTTGGTTAATGTCAAGTTGTCATAACAAAGACATTTTGAATAATGTCAACTTTGTATGAAAAGTGTCATAATTTACCGAATGACGCTTTATGACAACAGTCATAAATATTCATGAAGGCTTATTCATGTTCATGACAGGTGTTATGTCATGTTTATGACAGTGTCATTTCAGTCTTATTCACCCCCCTTCAAATAAAGAGTTACCAATATGACTTTAAATTATGACTTGCATACATAACTCTGAAAATGTTTTGCAAATTTGTTTACAGCCCTCTCTGAGTAAATACTCTGCAGGAACACCTTTCACTGCCGTTAGGATTTGAGTATGTCTCTAACATCTAGAACCTGAAACTTTGAACCGCTCTTTTGTAAAACAGGTCATTTTTCCCCCCCTGCTGGATAGAAAGTATCTGTGAACATCGGTCTTCGACTTCTGCCACAGTTTTGCAAAAGTCTGGACTTTGTCTGGAACAATTTGACACATGATTCTTTGATCTTAACTGCCCCATTATTAAGCTTTGAAATTATATTCAGGATCTTTATTATGCACAATGGTGGACCTCCCTCCCAGTGTCACGCAGTTTCTCCAGGTTTTCCTCCTGGATTGTTGCCTGGCCATTGACTTTCTGTGCGATTCCGCTCAATTAAAATCTTGTTTCACATCACATTCTGGGCTTTCTCCCGCTGAAGTGGCCCACCAGCAAACCGAAGGATGAGTTGTGATCAATGGCGTCAATTTTCTGCGTTCTTTTAGAATTGTGTTCTGCCTGTAGTTTTAGCGATGGCAGCGGTGGGAGTGAACAAAGCCGTTCACATCGTGGCCAAACTTTAGCGATGTGGAAACTTTTGAAACATCAAGAGAGTCCATGCCTCCAGGAAGCAAACGTTTCTCAATAGCTGAGAGCCCAGACCCTCTGGACGAAGCAAATAACACAGGACAGGAGACTGCTTTAGTTTTCCTGGATTGGTTTGACTAAACCATTTCTCCCTCCCTCCTTAAAAAAAAAAAAAAAAAAAACATCCCCACAGCATGATGCTGCCATAACCATGTTTCACCAAGCAAAAAACGTTTTCAGCCTGATTTGCTACTTTGCATGCAGAGAGAGTTAAATTTTGGCTCCTTCTTCCACATGTTTATGTCCTCTTAACGGCTTGTGGCTAACTCCTAACAGGACGTCCTATTGCTTTTCCATTAACAATGGTTGTTTTCTTGCCACTTGTTACCAAAGGTTTGACTGTGGATCTCATGACTAATAGTCGTCCTGTTGTCGACAGCTTCCCACCTGATCTGTGGATGTCTGGAGCTCCTCCAGAGATTTCATTTCAGATAATAGCTTGAACAGCGCTCTGTGAGACGTCCACAGCCTGTGTGTGACCTCACTCTACTTGAGGCTTTCCTGATGTTTTCCCTGATATGTTTACTGTGTTCCTTGGCCTCCATGATGCTGATTGTAACATAACATTTTAAAATGTTCAAAGACTAGAAAAATCTTTGCAATTTGTTTCATATCTAAACTTTTTCTCTAGCTACTCGAATGCTACGAGCATGTTTTTTTCTTACAAGCAAAACATGGAGACCCTTTTTTTGTTTTGTTTTTTTTTATGATTTTTGCCTTCTTCATTGAGTTAAATGTCAAGAGTTTCTAAGCGTTGTTTGTGACCCAACTTGTAAATTCAGGATTTGTGATGGGCAAGCCATTCTTTGTTAATCAGTCTTTGTCTGTGTCAGTACAATTCCTTCTCTGTGTGTGAGTGTGAATGTTATCTGGCTGATCACGCCAGCAATCGCGGCTTTTTGGAAGCACAAAAACTGGAGAGTGAAGAGGAAAAAACATTTAGTTGCGAATCCTTTTCAGAACAGCAAAAGTTAGCGTAGAAACTTAACCGCTTTTGCGTTTTTTGGTGTTTTAAACGGCAACAAAAACAAACAACTGAGAGAAATTCTCCTCCTTGTCAGGATGTATTCAGCGACCTTCGCGTGGTCCTTCAGTCTGTCTCAGACCTTTGGTATTCCCGAACATCTTCCGTCCTTAAACAAACACAGACACGCTGACCCTGACGTGCTGCATTAGCAGCAGCTCGTCTCTAACGTCGGCTGACTGGGAACTCACATGGGAGTGGGTCGGAGGGGGTCAGATGTCAGGTTCTTGCTGGCTCACTCAAGACATGTGCTCAACCTCTCACACGCTCCAGAGACCTAAATTTAGTTCTGACGGCGACTTTTCTTGATGGATGCTTTTTCAGCCTGAAATATCCTATGACTGATATTTATACAGTGGCTCCTCATTCAGTCTCAGAGCTGTGGTTCAAGATGTCGCAAACATTTGCTTGAAAAAAAAAAAAAAACTGAAGATGGATGGATGGATGCATTGTCTGCTTTAAACTGTGCTGATGTAACCAGCTTGGAATGAACTTGGTGGGTGGTTCAGTTTATCCCTTCTACATATGATGTCATGTCCATTAAAGCATGCTGGGATTGTTCCACCATTTTTGCTTGTGACTGTGAAGCATTCCCTGTGTTCATATGGGAGAAGATATCCCTCAGATTTTAGATTCTGTAGTTTTACTTTTCCTTCCTTGAAAATGCATGGTTATGTTGAGAAATAAAAAAAAAATAAAAAATAAAAAAACAGCATATAATCTAAATCTGCAGTGGAACAGCAAGAACGGTTTTGTATGTGTACATAGTAGCAGTGTTGAGATCAAAACTGAACTTTTGATCTTAATTGCGAGACACTTTTTGTCCTGGAAAACTAACACTTCACCCTAAGCGCACCATCATCACAGTGAGACAGAGTGTTGGCACTGTCATGCTGAGGGGATGTTTTTAATCAGCAAATACTAAGAAACTATTGTTGATGGGAAGGCGGATGAAGCTAGGATAATTCTTACAAACAGAAAAATAATTCAATCCCAGACGTATTTGATCTGTGTGTCTGTAGGGTGTAACCGGCACAAACACAGATCAACTGATTTCTTTTATTTTAACTCATCTCAACATTTGTTGAAGAAAAAAAAAAAAACATACCGCATCATTTCTTTTCCCAACATGCCTCGTCTTTCACCACATTCAGCCTCCCTCAAGCCTTTATTCGCTGCACACCTTTCCTTGTATAACAGCAACATTTGGATTAGGATCAATGCATCGGTTCACGGAGCAGTGAGCAAGTAAAAAGGAAAAAAACACACACACACACACACACACACCCCGTGTTTCAGAGTGTGTATGTACATGTGCTTTGGAGTCCGTGTGTTTGTGTTGGTTCAGCTGGCAGGTTGTTTAGGTAGCTCCATATTAAGCTCCGCCAGACACAAGTGGAAGGAGTGTTAAAGTCACACAAGTCATGTCAGAACCAGAGCACATTCCTACATGACAGACTTCTTCTGCCTCAACATAAGCTTGTGTTTGTATGCTTTGTAGTAAGAAAGCGTTTTCAAACAGTAACAGGCCAGCAATATGCTACATACATTCGAAAACAAGCTACTCTTATCACTCAGGATTTCAGCGTTTTAAATGTGTTTATTCGTGTGGCAGGGTTTTTCAGTGAGCTCAGTCTGTTTGCTGTGTGTGTGTGTGTGTGTGTGTGTGTGTTTTCGATTAAGTATGCTTTCAGATTTTCACTCCTGAGTTGCTACAGTTGTTTGCAGTTCTCTCAGCGGTGCATGCCAAAAGTGACCAAGAAAGGGAGTCTTTGTATCACATCACACACACCTACTGCTCAACACCAAGCCTCGCTCTCCTGCTTGGAACAACACATCTGCTTTCCAAACCGCAGCTATCCCAGCCAGCTTTCCTTCGACCGTCTAAAGTCCGAATCAGGTGGCCCCCCACCTTGGATCCGCACCCGGTGCCTCCCGTGGATGTTACCACAAAACTGCATCGCGCCCCTCGGTAGTTCATCCTGGCTGTTGCCCATGAGGCGGTTGGGAGGAGCGGCGCTGTTCTAAATAGGAGCTCTGTGTTAGGAGAAACCTGGTTGGGTTCTGCGCTGATCCGGTTTCCTTTGAAAAACAGCAGGCACGGGCCGGGAGACGGAGCAGGAGAAAACACTGAGCTGAAGGTGATGTTGTTGTTGGAGCCTGCTGTAGGCCTGCCTCCCCGCACCTTTGCTTTTTGTTGCTGCTCACCCCATCTCTGCCTGAGGCTGCCTGATAGCTCTACCTCGCTTATCTCTCTACCAGCATTCAGGCCCTTATTTTTCCTCTGCTTTCATCATTTAAAGTAGGCATGCACCAACCAGGATTTTGTCACCGATCTCTGATTTTTGTAAAGCTTTGACCAAGTTATAATATTTAGCCAGTTCTGGTTTATCCCTAAATATAATGTAGGAAAATATAAGAACAGCAACCAACATATTGTTTTGTAGCTGTGGAAGGGGAAGGCCAAGCAGTAAAACAGGACATTTTTTAAACCAAAAACCTACAGGGTTTGATATTTTAAGTTGTTTAGCATCTTAGGCTACAGTGGTTATTAGCATACTTAGCATGGCTTGTGTTACAGAAAGGTCAGTTTTTATGTGTATTCCCTTAGGAATGTAAAGTCTTAATAATGTCTCCAAAAAAATGCCAGCTTTTCTAAAACCAGACAGCTTCATGACAAAGTTTGAAAAGCTCAGAGAAACTTGGCTGCATTCAAACTTCTAACAACCACAGTTCTACGCTGACTGTCTTTAAAGCTATTACAAGCTTTTGAAAGACTTCACTACCTAATTTACCTAATTGGCCGTACCATGAGGTGAAGAAGAGAAGAACTGCATTACGGAAGAGACGGAGACTCCAGTTAAATATGTTTAGAAATACTAATAAACTTTCTTCTGTTGTTTTTTTGTTTGTTTTCATGTTCCAATAAAATCCCTCTGTGTTTATCTAGGTAGGTAGAGGCTCAAAGAAGACACTCTCTTTGTGGTTGTTTTAGCATTATTTTATTTTTTTTTAAACATTTTTCTCTTTTTAGGATTTTACTGTAGTCATCTTGTTTGATTACAACATTTCAGTCATTTTAAAAGCCTGAAAATAACTCTAACTCTGAGTCCTCTTCATTCATTTTGAACTTTTGTTTCGCTGTCATGAACATGCATTACGACAGTTTGAATTTAGTATTTCTAAGTAAAACCTGGAGCCTGAGTTATTGTGTTCACAGCCTTGAAAGTTACAGTTTTGTTACTTTTGTGTTTATACAGCCTGTTCATGAGCTTGTGTGATGTATTTGTTTTCTTTCCTGCCAGTGAGATAAAGTATGCGCAAAGAACTGGGCAAGAGTGTGGGTCCGTCAGTTCACTCACTGAGGATCATGTGCGTGGGTTTAAATGAATCTATTTGTGCGTACTTGGTTCTCTCTCTTTTTTTTTTTTTAGTTTTTATGTTCTTTATGTCCATCTAATGTCTATCTACAGACGGAGTACAATGTGGGAAACAAGTGCAGAGCAACAGCTCTCTAACTAACAATTATTTCCATTAAAACAATCCATTCTCGGCCGCATGTTCTCCTGCAGTTTAGAACAGTAGTGCTTCTTGTAGAGCTGTACTTTTCCTGCAGCTCAACTTCTGTTCTTTCAGCAACAAGCCAGATTGTAAAATTAAGTCACCATTAATCTGAACTGGAGTCAAAGTTATGCAACCAGTGGGCGTGTTGGTGCGTCTGTTGATTGGAAAAGCTGAAGTCAGTATGTATAGAGTTCATGCCCAACCATTTCAGAGTGTTTAATGTCAAATTAAACTTATGTTCTCTCTCTTTAACGACGTCTCCATGTTTAATTAAACCCATCTGAGATTTACAAAACAAAATGTATTTAACGACACGCAAGAAAGGTTGTGGGATTGCTTTGTAAATCGATGGGTTGTGAATGTTTTTACCTCAAAAAGTAGAGAAGTATTAAAGAATCCCAAATGGGATCTACTGCCGGGGAAATCCCAGGCCTGGAGGCGGGGGCGGCAGCAGCAGGAGTCGGGGCTTAATGTGGTAAATACTGAACAGCTGAAAGAGACCTCTTGTTGCGGTGCAAGGTGTTGATAGGCATGGAGGGACTGAGCTTTCCCCTAAACACCCGACCCCACCCAGCACTAAAAAACAACACTCTGTCTCACCATGATGATGAGATCAGTCGTACTCTCTAGTTAGATGATATCATGTTTGGTACTTGGGGTTAAAGGCTTGGGGCCACGTTTGGAGGGGCCAGGTGTTTGTAGGAGGAGCGACGCTCTTTGAAGGCTTGGTGAATTTGACACTGAATGATGTGTTGCTGCCAAAAGCTGGCCTTTTCTCCTACTGTGACTCTGACGTTGGCCTCTTTCACCCAGAAGTTTTTGTCATACAAAGATGAGTCTCTCTTTGATGGGTTAGTTTAGGGGTTTTTGAAATGAGGTTTTATATGGAAGCTTATATCTTACTTGTACTGCAGTAGATAACTCTCTTGATGTTTCCGATAATTATAAATGTAGATCGGACTAAAGCCAGCAGCTAGTTCAAGAGAGGCCTAGAAGAAAATAGCTTCCGTCTTTACCATTTTCTTCAAATTTCAAAAATGTTTTAAAAGCTGGAGACATAGTTTTATTAACCTTTAAAATGCACTATCTGGTTGTATGCACATGAATATTTGCACAGAAAATAGAAGTTCATAAATGATGTTCTTATTTTAAATGCATATCAACACCAGAACAGATAATGGGTGACACTGGCTGGAGTTCTCATTTTAAGCAGTAGATGTCACTACAATCTGTCTCTTTTCAATCTGTTTTAGCAGAAGAAGAATTGATAAAAAGTATATTATTGATACAGCTGTCCACAACAAAGTTTGAAAGTGCTATTTTTCCACAAGAGCAGGCATCAAATATGCCATAATAAACTATGCATAAGCTTGCAGAGACCAGCCAGAGTTCAGACACTGTTCTGTTCCTGATTTACAAACATCACTTATGGTGGATGCTCCAAACTTGCAAAAACGGGGATGTGCACAGCTGCCTTGAAATGCCGGAACATGTCTTCTCTCCTGATTGCTTTTTGGTGCAAGGCGTCATCTTTTCTACGCCGTGACTGCCTTGCTCAGGTTGACTGCAGTATCTCTTGCCCTCCGGGTCCTTCCAGAAATCACACAGAAACGACCCATAGCGTTTTTTAAAAGCGGGTTAGGTCTGTAGGTTCATCGCCCTCGTACTAAGGAAACTGCTGTAGAAAATCCAGCTTCCTCTTGTTTTCAGACATGACAGGTACCTATGTCTGTCCAAGTGGTCTGATCCGGTGATCCTTAAGAGATGAAAAGGTTAATCCACCTTAGCTCTGTCTGACTGGGAGACAGGTCAAGGTCTCCTGTTTTGTGCTACTCTCGATATGACTGGTTGACAACCAGACCAAAAGCCCCCATTAACCCCACTGTTACACCTAGCTCCTATACGTGTCATTGCTCAGTATGTGAGCAGTCAAAAACTGGCTGCTGGTAGTTATGTAACTACACGAGCCATTTATTTTTGGACACCATTTTAGGCGTACATGATAACTCACACATTCGGGTCATTCAGGTCTTTGCAGTTGGTATCTGCAGCTGTCACTGTGAGCTGCATGAAGACTGTTAGTCAGTATTTATATTTATCTTTGGACGTGATCCCTGCTCACGTAAAACAGTTGAAGTACTGACGAACTACACAGTTTTCCTCTTGAGGCTGTGTGCTCCATAGTAGAAGTGATAAATCTACAACCTACAGGTTTTTTGCTGCCTAAAACATAACTGTGCAGTGAAGAAACCACTTTTAGACATACTGGTTACTTGAGTCTTAAAACCCTAGAAAGGTTCACTGTTACAGTATGTCAATAAAAATAGTTTTCCTACTGCTCTGATGTCTGCTTGGGATCTGGCTTCAGTCCTCTCTCAGCATACTTGTGGTTAGGCAACAGTCATGCCTGCGAACAGCTGTGGAGAAACTCATGCTTTCTGACACCGGGAGGAAAACTGATCTTGTCATCCTTTTGCCGTCCATGTGTTAAACAAAACCACAACAGACGCATAACAATAAAGATAGAGTTTCTCAGACAAGGAGGCAGAAGTTAGCTGCGAGAACGAGGGAGACGAGTGAAAAATCCCAAAGAGCCTGCCATGCCATTGTATGGCCAGCAGAGGGCCGATAGGGTCGACTCTGAAACACCAGACTGAGTCTTTCTCATTTGGGAATAATGTGTGTTCACTCCTCTAGGCCACTGTTAGCCGTAGGTTCTCACTCTCATCTAACGCTGTGAAAACATGACAATGGGCAGCAGTGATTCAGAAACATGTTCTATAGATAGACACATGCGACGCTCCCTTATCTGTGTTGGGAAGGAAGTAATCTTTAGAAGGACATTTAGCTGGAAAACAGAGGAAGAAGCACACAGGTCTGAGGGGGGAAAAGGCGCTGTTGGTGAGTCAATAGGAAGTGCTTTAGAGTCAGACGGCATAGCAAGGCTTGTCAGGCTGATGGAATGTGTTATTCTTAAAATGTGGGACTTATGGTGCCTTGAAAGAGTATTCACTTCAACCTGACAACACATAAATGTGTTTCATTGGGATAGACAAACGCAAAGCAGCACATCATTGTGAAATAGAAAGGAACTAACCTGTGGTTTTTAAATTTGGTACAAATAAATATGAAAATTTCGTCATATTTCGCTCTAGTTGCAGCTGCAAGTCTTTTGTGGTATGTTTCCTTCAGCATTGTACATCTAAAGATGAAAAAATTCTGACCCTATTTTTTTGTCAGATTAGATGAGGGAGCACTGGTGAAGTTCTTCCAGTCTTACCACTAATTCTGGATTTGATTTTTGCCTGAACTTTGGGCCATTTTAACACTTGATTAATCTAGACCACTCAAATGTGTCTCTGGCTGTATTAAAGGTATTTGTCCTTTATAACAGCCAGAGACTGTCTCAAGTCACCTGCAGTCTCTAACAGGTTTTCTTCCAGGTCATTCGCCCTCCCATCACATCACTGTTCCTCCTGAAGAAGGCACAGTGAGCTGCTTTCGTCATGTATAGATTCATTTTTTAAAACTTTTCCAGTAAAGCTAAATTTGAGCACACGATTGCAGCTCCTCCAAAGTTACCGTGGGCCTCTTGCCCAGTGTGTCAGTTCACACCATACATTGACACCCTTTCACTAGCACTAAGGCTTCTGAACGCAACTGTTTGTACTTGATCATATGCACAGTCATCAAAGTGAAGAACGTTGAATACAAGTGAAATGAAACATTTTCCATATTTTTATTTGTGAAACAATTTCAAAGCCCTGCCTCGTTTTTCTTCCCCTTCAAATTTTCTCTTTGCGGTGTGCTGCTTTTTGTGGCTCTAATTATTAAGTTAGTTAAAGCTTGTGGTTGAAACACAACAAGAAGGTTCAAGGAATAAAAATACAAGTGTAAATCTCTGTTAAATAGTCATCCAAGTCAGCCCTCACTTGAGTTACAAAGCAGAGCAAAAGTAATAGAAGTTCCCTGTTTGGTTTTACTTTATAACTAGACCTCTTGAACCTCACAGACTCAGGAGATGTTAGTTGGTACAGCAGATTGATGTTGCACTAGGGCAGTAGTGTGACTCACCTGGATTCGTAAACCAGCACTTACACTATATTCCCTGCTGCCTTGCACAAGCAGTTGCTTGTGAAGCTTTAATCTGATTAACTCCAGGATATTTACAGCTCTTAAGTCCTTGATTATCAAGGCTGATTTTGTTTGTGTGTGTGGCTTGTAAGAGGAGAAAGAGATTTATTTGAAGAGGGCTGATGACCAAAACTATAAAACATAAACCTGTCACAGCCCTATTATTATTACCTTGTGACTCCAGTTTCTGTGGGAATGTCCTTTTACCTGGAGGTAAAGTGCTGCATTCTTGCACTGGTGTAATGTCTCTTTAATGAGATGGACTGTGTTGCTCTGTTTTCTAATAGCCAAGTCTGCCCACAAACAGAATTTCTCCCATCCTCCTACACCTCAGCTGCTTGCATCTCTGGACTGCATGCCACTATTCTGCTCACCCACAAGCAACAAAACAAACGCTGTGAATTTTCTCTCCCATACCAAAAAAAAAAAAAAAAAAAAAACATTTTGCTTCCATTTTGCTCTGATGATATTTAGAGAAATAATTAGAAAAATTGGAACAATGCTTGGTGCAGAACCAACTTCCTAACAGAGGTCGGGTTTCTTCCTATGTTTCCAAAATAAGTCCGTTATGCGTTTTCCATCAATGACTTCCTGGGGCCAAGCGCTCAGCTGACTCTTACCTCCCTGCTTAAATTCCCACACATAACTCTTAAATGGCCAGTGTGTGTTTTCCTTTCTGTTCGCCCGCAAATCACTCCCATATATCACCAGCGGACAAGGCGATGCGCTCGACTGCACATCGACATCCAAGTGCGCCGGTATGGGAAATGCAAAAAGCAGAGGGAGGCAGAGTAAGTGCAATTGCAGACGTAACTTGATAAATATGGCTGTTATTTGTTGTCACCTTGATGTCTTCACATTAGACGACGTTTATGACTGAGGGAGAAATCATTTTCAACACCATCACTTACACAAATAGGGATTTTTAGTAAGTAGCTGAAGAAACCAAAGAAATACTTCCTCATACTTACTATATGGAGATCTAGCTGTGCAATGTTTCACATGCAATGCCTTTCTGAAGTATTAATGCCTCTTGGACGTTTTCACATTTTGTCATGCTATAAAACCATAAACGTCTGTATATTTACTTGGTACTTTATGTAATACACCAAAACAAAGTAGAACATAACTGTGAAGGCAATTATTATTATGTATTTATTTATTTATTTATTTATTTTTTTATTTTACCAAAAATGATATAAAAGGTGTGGCAAGCATTTATATTTGCCCCCCTTTAATCTCCTAAATAAAGTCCAGTGGTGCCAATTACTTGAAATGTCACATCATGAGTGGCCCTGTGAAAGCCTCTGAGGTTTGTCAGAGATCATTAACCTGCTTGTCCACCTAAACGGAGAGACCAGACCATGGTATCTCTAGAGGAGCTGCAGAGGTTCACAGCTCAGGTGTGCAAAACAGCGATTAACTGTTAATTTCATAAAGCTGTCATTTATGAAGGAGTGGTGAGAAGAAAGTCATACAGAGTCCCTTTTGATGAGTGACAAGTGACAGCCGCATGCTGTGGGAGTGAATTTCTTCACGACGGGATCGACCAGAGCTGAGATTCATTTCCCAGTTGAACAACAGACGTAAACACACACCCAGATGTTTAACTCCGATCCAGAATCCGTGGCAAGACTTGGAAAATTGATGTTTGCCGACATCCATTATGGCTGAATTTCAGCTACAATTTCAGTCGCTGGATGTTCAAAGCTGATTTAGGAAAAAAAAGAAAAGAAAAAAAGACTACTTGAGTGAAGAGTGGTTGGGCCTGAATGCACACCACATTCTTAGATTTATTTGTATGTATATTTCTGACAGTCCAAACAGTTACTAGCTACTACAGAAACACTATGACCCAACCTGCTCTGACCATGTGCCTTGTGGGGGAAAAAAAATTTAGTCATAGCTTGAAAAAGAAGAAGAGAGTGAGAGAGACAAAAAAAAGCTTTTCCACAGTGGGCGGTGTAGTATAACAGTAGATGCTAGTGGCAACTTAAACCCACTTTAAAATCTGCCAGATCCTTTTTGTCACTCTGTCATGGGAAAGGAAGCACTGAAGAGCGTCTGTGTAGAGAGAATTGGACGGAGCGCAAAGCCCACGTTTCTCTCGGTTAACACACTGAGCTGGGATCATGCTCCTTAAAGACCCGCGGAGATCCCTGCTGGACGCTGCATCGACTTTCAATGGCATTTCACTCTGCTCTGTTTGCGGCCAGTTCCACACACATTAGGACGCACACACTCACACCCGCCTCCTCGGGAACGGCTCTCGGTTGGTCCATCAGTCGGTCAGTCTTTATCCTTCCTCTGGCTGCGTGTGTGTATGTGTGTGTGTTAGTCCTGGACTGCGACGACGGATATGAGGAAGATTTGTCTTATGAAGGCTGCAGAGAGGGATTCAAACGCATGACTGCTGACGTTCCCAAAAGGGACAGTGGGGGCTTTACGTGGACTATTTGAACTGACGTTTTCTTTAATTTTGGCTGTAAATGGAGGCACGTCGGTGGGAAAAACTGAGTTAAGGTCTTCTTCGTTGCCTCTGGGACGCTGACAGGGCAGTGCGGTTGCGTAACGCGCCTGGCAGTTTTGGAGAGTTTTATTGGTGGAGAAAAGAAGCGCTGCTCCTTCAGAAAGGATGAACAACTCCAAGAATCTCAGGGTAAGACTGCTTGTTTCTGGCTTCACGCTTCTTCTTCTTCTTCTTTTTTTTTTTTGGCTAAATGGAAAATGGAATTAGTGAGACGCGTCGCGTCACGCTTTGAGTGGGTCGTCAGAGCCACGCACAAAACGCACGAGGCTCCGTGGTTTTACTCTAAACATCAACACTGGAGAGCTTCAGCAGATTCAGTCGTGTTGTGCGATGACAAGGAGAGACTGAGTCCAGATCTCACAATGTGAAGTTGTCCTGCTTATATCGGTGTCCGAATTATTGATCGAATCCATTGAAGATCGATGAAGATCTGGATTGATCAGCAGCACATTGGAGTCAATCAGGCCAGGCGAATTTATTCTTCAAAATAATTATTCAACATTAATCGACAATGCTTTAGTAAATGGTTAATTTACCATTGAAATTAGCTCTTGTTCCAACTCTTTCACGCCGTTTGGTTATTAGAAATGTCCCATATTATAGGCAATTATAATCGACTCAACTCAAGGCTTCACACAAATAGGACATTACTGCGTTATCAGGTATGGGTAAGATGACATTAGTGCAGCTGACCCACATCTTCCACTCATCACTCCCTTTACTATGATCACAGCTTACAACATTTTCAGCATCTTGGTCACAAAGATTTTCATCAGTTGAAAGTGGCTGCAGAGTTTCAGGAAAATATTAAATTCACAATACCGCTGACGAAAAATTGCAATATCTATTAATTTTATATTTATACACTTTATTACATATGGTTCCCAACCACTCATTGCAATTGTAAGCAAATCAGACCCTAAAAAAAATACAGAAGGTTTGTCAACTAATGGGAACTGGATCACATGCGACTGGCCAAATATGTTACAGACATGCAGAGCATGAATGCATGATGCTTGAGTTATTATTTGCCAAATGTTGCATCCAAGAAGCAAATAATTTGCAAATGTGATATTGTGTCTTACATAATACAAGGAGGTAATACAGACAATCGCACATGACACACACAGATACTGTAATTGTGTAACTAAATAAGAGATTGAAACTTTGAAAAAAAAAGTTTTTAATCCATTGTTTTAAACTTCCTAAACTCGGAGCAACTTCAGTCATTTAAGGTCAGGAGCTCAAAATAACTCTCTCAGTGTGTCGGCGTAACAAATTGGATAAATGTTTGGAATAAGCACTTAAATCTTCCACTCATCTGTCTTTTTACTTCAACTGTGAACAAATTTCTCCTAAAACCTCGGGAACTGGAAGCAATTGTGCTAAAATTGAAAGATGGGTGTAGGACATGCATTCATCCCTTGTAGGGCTTTTGAACAAATGTTTTTATCCTTCTCGTAATTCCCTCTGCTTGATGGAGAGCTGTGTCCTGTTGCGTGAGCGATGAGTGTCGGCCAGAGGATTAGGGTTCAGATTCTAGCCTCGTATGGATTGCAAAGGTCAGTCAGTCAGATATTGAAAGAGCAGAACCGCTTGTGTGTATCTTCACTTGTTTCTGTGCAGCGGGCATCTCCAAGATGTGTGTGTGTGTGTGTGTGTGTGTGTGTGTGTGTGTGTGCATTTGTGTGTGTGTTCCTACTACTGTTACAGCCGCCTCAGCCATCTCTGATTGTTAGTGCTGAAAAGGTCACTGATGAGCCAGAGGATCTTATTAGCACTATGGCACCTGATGCAGTTTTCACATTAATATCTCCTTTCATCGCATGGGTTGCGCGTTACGTCGTGTTTACTGCAGTCAAACCGGTCCGCTCTGCTGTTAAGTGCTGTTTCTCTCGCGCTTTTTGTTGCGTTTGCATTTATAGAAGAGAAAGTCCGCAGCCTCCCTCATCAGTCTGCCGGACGTGGAATTCTTTGGCCCTCGTCTTACAATCAACCCTCGTCTTACAATCAATAACCACTTACTGCGGAGGAGGTCTCTGTAGCCAAATCAGTGGCTCCCCCTGTCAAGATAGGTATCTCCAGTGTCTCTTCTACTTGGGTCTGTCTGCCACTCCCACCCTTCGACCTTTATTCACATCTGCAATCACAGTGTTTCTTTTCCTCTTGTCCTTTGCTGCCGTGTTTCTGCCGTAGAGGTCATTCGGTTTTCTCTGCTGATATTGTCCCAGGAGTCTTCAGCCGATGTTGAGATTGGTCGAACTTCCTCGACCTGAGAATCGCTGGGAGTGGAGTGCAACCCATTAATCTAAGCACTGATCTGCATGAAAGCAGCTTTAGTAGAGGAATGTGTGAGAGATTTGTTTCCCCCAGAGCAAACTGTCTGAGACTTATTATAAAAAAAAAATTGCCACCTATCCTCCTCTCCTCCTCAATATTGCCTCCCCGCCTGCTGAATTATAGATCTCTTAACTCAGACTCACACACACTTCTTTCCTCTCTTGCAGCTTTAAACTTTCACATTGCCCTCGTCCTTGTTTTTTTTTGGGATCCTGGCCTAAAATAAACAAAACAAACTCAACACTGCTTTGCAACACTTTCTTACTGCATTGTTACCTTAATATTAAATTATTTCTTATTTTAGAAGCAAAACTCACAAAATAAATTCTTATGTTTCAAAAGTGTCCTCATATGAAACGAAACTGCAAAACTACAACAAAGGCAAAGAGAAGAGAAATTTTGTCCCTTTTGTTACAATCTGTATGCAGATTTTTCTGTAAAATTTCTGTAACTCAGAACATTACACGGGACTTTTAAAAATTTGGCAACAATAAAAGTCAAAGCTGGCTGGTTAAGAGAACCTGGCAAGACAGAAATTACAAGATTTTTCTATCAGAGATCATTTTGAGCCAATTTCTCTGACTGATCCATCAGACTGCTAACGTGATATTCAAATCTTTCTGCCTCACCTGCCAACACGGATCACCAGGCTGACATCACTGAGCCCAGTTTGACAAGTTAGCCTCAACATGTATGCACTTGCAGTAAAGCCTATGCCACCGCCATTATTTCAGTCAATATCAGCCGATATCAGTGTTCATGGTGCAAAACCCTATTTGGAGTGCAATAATTGGATGATGTGTTCTGAGTTTTATGGACGTGCATTTTTCATATAAATGTAATGTTTAGCCAGTTGGACAGAGTGTTGCAGCAGCAGATGCTCACAGCGGACGCTAATGGGATCAGCCACAAAAGGTCACAGAGTGACGGATTGAAAACAGGCATATATCACACCTGACATCATCATCATCCTCGCAAGATTTTCTCATATCGTGGAGCATTAAGCAGAAAGACGACTTTGGTTTAGTAGATGAAAAAAAGGGGTGAATTAAACAAAAGGGAGAAATAGCAACAGTTAGAACGAGGTTATGGCGCAGCAGCAGGATGTCGAGTGATTGATGGAGGAAAGAGCTTCGTCTCACTAGGAGATTTTCAGACAAGCAGCTAATGCAGAGCTGCTGGCTAAGGATCATGGTCAGACCCCATCCATGTCCATTTATTATGTCTGTCTCAGGGAGCAGATGCAGAGCTGTGTGCCATTCATCTCGTTTCTCTCCGACTCCCTGTCCAATACCTGCTACCTGCTACGTGTGTGTTTTATGGCCGCTGTTGATGTTTTCCCTCATTTTACTCACCTCTATGCTGCTCATCAATGATGCTGTTTGTTTAGCAGAATTGCTTTTGAGCTGATGATATGAGCAAAAACAGAATGAATGTGTGCACTAAATCTCTGAAGGTGTCAGTAAAGGGCGAAGGCTTCATTTTGCTCTCGTGGCTCTATGATGAAACGCTAACATGGCAGTATAAAATCGATAATAATAACAGCAGGGATTCAGTTTAATGCTCTGTCAAACACATCCACGAACACTCACTACTCACTATTGTACGTCTGCAACAATCATCCACCTTCAGCCAGAGCAGTGTATTAGATTAGGGCTGAAAGAAAATCCAAAGCAAGTCTGATAAATATATGGCTGCTGCAAGTTAGAAGATCTGGAAGCAATTTGTCTTGTTCTTTTTTGTTGCACTATACAGTATGTCCTATTTCAGTTCTCTGAAATAGCTGAAACTTGACTAATACCCCAACCACTTTCCCTGTGCATCACTATCTATTCAAACATTTTTTATATATATAAAAAAATCAACAACTAATTGTTATTAACTGCAAATAATGAATTATTTTTTATAGTCTTTGAATTTGTAATTAGTAATGTATTCGTTATTTTATGTTGGCCAAGAAAGGTCAACAAAATTCAACAGAAGCTATGCTAACACAAAACTTGCTAGCATAACTTCAGATGTAGCTTTTTGTTGTGTTGTGGCTTTTGCATTTTGTTGACCCTTCTGGGTTAACATATTGTTTTACCTATGTATTTTACGTTTAGTAAAAACATTTCCATGTCAAATAAAGATATAAAAAAAGAGAGAAGCGTTTTCTCACATCAGTTTGTAAATAGGTCTATATATAGTGAAGTAGAGCCTCTATGAATCCACACACTGAGCAGTGAATGACCTTATTGACCTTTACTCTGTAGCACATGGGAAAAACTTGGCCAACTATAAGTGTGTCTAATATTTATAGACTGACTGGGCTAAGAGCCAAGGACATGAATATTGGGAAGATGTGATTTTTCAAAGACAATAATATTTACTCTGCATTCACTTTGCATGGCCCACTTATTCATTTTCTGGGTTAAAACCCAACTAACCCATAATGACAGTAGATCTAAGGCTGACCCAGATGCTTCAGAGTCCCTGTTGGTTACAGTGAGAATTAGCATTGAGGTTAATGTTACAAATGCTTTAATCTTAATGGAAAAAGTGAACTTCTATATACAGAAATGGCACGGAATAAGTCCAGATGATCCAATAATATCAAGTGTCCTATTACATAAACAAATAGTTGTCAGTTTTTTATGCTACTCTTGCTGCGTCCATATTATTCTATGCCCCCATTTCCGTCCAGCCCCCGTTTCTCATATGCATGCTGCAGATGTTGAAGACATAGCAGGGTTTGGAAACAGCTGTGTAGATGAAGTAAAGTACCACACACACACACATACACCTCTGCTTCTGGATTAAACAGCTACATGACAATGTAAATAGAAGGATTTTCAGCAGTGTTATTGTAAATTTCAAAAACGTCCTGCTTGTGAGCCCTGATGTAAAACCATTAGGGCTGCTAATTTACGCCTTATGAAATCCGTCCGCACTCAGAGGATTCAAATTGTTCTGTTCTATCTGAATAATGATTGTGTTGTATGTGCGTTGTCCCTCTGCAGATAAAGGAGTAAATCAGTGTGCAGAGGTGTACTTATGTAAATAAGAACGCCCTCCCTCCACTACCAATCTGAAAAAGATTTGCTGGAAGGCACAGATAAGAAGAAACTCACAATTGCTGGGAATAATTAGACTGTCTTTTTTTTTATTTTTTTTTTTTTTTTTTTTCTTCATTTTCAATCTCAGTTGGTCTTATCTGCTGTCTTGCCTCTCCGATTCATTTTCCCACTTTCTCCTGCTGAACTGACACACAGTTGCGTGGACGCATGTATGGAGGCCTAATGCAGTAGCCATTAGTAACCGGAGCTGGCCGTAAGTGCTGTAAAGTGGCCAGAGGGTGGAGGCCAAGTGGTGGAATCTGGGACTGAGTGAATCTCACCTTACATATGTTCTCTTTGACATTAATATATCTGTCATTAATCCGTGCTTTGAGACAAAAACTGTCTTCATGATCATTTGATACACGGGCTTGTAAGTGGTTTGTTCTTGTTATGTACTAGGGTTGGAAAATATCAATATTGTTATTATCATTAAGCTTTGCTAAAATAATACTAGCATATAGTTTCATTTCCTCCATAGACAGATTGCACCGAATGGAGAGTGTTGTTAAGACTCTGTTGGAAATTTTGAACTTTGCTTACTTGATTTAAAGGCTAAACTGCCAAAATTGCTCTATGGGACAAACTGATAAAAGCAGCAAATGCTTTTGTAAGCACTCAAAATGTTTTTAATTAAGATATTGGCTGATACTGAAATTTCATCATCTTTAAAGAGGACTGACACTGCTTCCCTCCTCAGTATTTGGCAGACTCCTGAGTAAAGCTTGCATGATGGGTAATGAAGGCAACCACTTATTGTTGTTTTAAGAACTTGGTAATTTTCTGTAGTTCTGTTGGGAAAGGCACTGACGTCTTTATTTGACTTCAAATTAACAGGTAATGCCAAATGTAGCTGCAGATTTGTAGTGATGTAGGAAGTAACTGTAGTCACCTAAACACATCGCTGCTGAACAAAATAATAATAATACAACAGACTCATAGTTGCGGCAGCAGATGAGTTACCAATAAGTAAGTCTAAATGTGACACATTTGAAATGATCTTTGCACAAATTACATAACTTTTACAGCAGCTTAGTATTGAGAGATAGACTTCTGCTATTTTTGGAAATCGCAATGGACCCTAAAACCATATTACGACCTAACCGTAATTATCACATGTGATGTGCTGTAGCTCTACCCCAGCCCAGCATTGCTCTGCAGCGACACTCTGATTTCATAGCAGTTCACTTACTGAACAGGACGGTCTGCCTGTATCACTGAAAGAACCCTGCTCAGGTAATGTGTCGGTCACTGCAGCTTCTAAACTTCCCAGATTCTTATCCAGCAAGGCAATCTTAGGTTACATCAGTCCACAGATGCTTACCTTGGCAATCGTAAGGACCCAAAGAATCTGCTGCCCAGAGCCAAACACTGCAGAATCTTCAAATATATATGTTTTCTCAATTTAAATAGTTTTGGTGTGCAAGGGGAAGCCACAGCACATTATTTAAGCAGATTGTTGTACTGATGTCAGTGAAAATGTATTCAAAGTTACTGAACTTCACTACTCTGTAAGAGATTCTGGTCAATTTGTGTCTGTGCCTTTTCATACTTTGTGTCAAACCTTTGGTCTGCTACAGGACCTTTTGTACCTAAACTGACTTAAAGTTTTGTTCTACCCAGTCTGCAGCAAGCAAATGTATTCATGTGACTTTCATTAAGCAGGAGGTTGGCTATATTAGGTTTGATCGTTGTTGTTTGTATGAAGGGACTGGTCCAAACTGGGGTCGAGACAATGGAAATGGTGATTTGCTTAAAGTTCTTAGAAAATAAAACTTTAAGATTTGTGATTATTTACTTTATTATTTGCTTAGAGATGTTGTATGAGATGTGACTCTAAGATGACTCAGAAGCCATTCTGCTGCTTTAGATTCTGTCTTTAATGCCAGATTTATGAGCCAGTACCCTGACTTTCAACAACATATAATAGGAAAACAAATGGAGTGAGGCTAATTGTGTGTGACCAGAACTCACCAACTATGATGTGGCTACACTTTGAAATTTTGATTTGAGAGGCTCACTGACATGATGCAGACTCCCCAAAAAAAAATTCCTGCATGCTAGTAATTTTCTCAGAATCGGCAAAGAGGGAAGCAAAGAGACAGAAAAGGACCAAGGAATCCAGAGTATAATGTAAAAAAATACAATAAACACCCCTGAGCTTCAACCTGTAAAAAAAAAAAAACATTTACCTGGAGTTACCTGTAAGTGGTGTATATCAACATGAAAACTGGAGTCACTCCCTTCATGAATCACAAATATATGCTGGCACAACCTCTAGCTATGTCTCATATGTCCCTTTCTCTGTGCTTTCACCCTGAGGATGAAGGATTTGGGTTGTGCAACATCCTGGGGATGCACACAATGTTGTATATTCCTTTTTTGTACTTTTTGACCTTACTATGACAATAAAGTGACTAAAACAAAATCCTTGAAAACACTAAAGTCAAGTGGTCCGATCATTTGAATAGCATTACGCATGCTAAGGTTGGATTGTTTTAATTGTTCCTATAGTCCTTGGGTTAGGGGTTTGCATTGGCAACAAAAGGTTTCCCTCATTCATATTCAGTAAAGGGAAGGATTTAAGAGCAAAAATCACATAGAGATAACATTAAAAGGCTCGGTGTGTTATTCACCAGCCTTTTTGCTAAGGCAGACCGAGGACTGAAGGTCAATTTAATGATATCTGGTTCCGGTCTCTCTCTGCTCTGAAATCCTGCTTCATGAATATTATAATGAACTGCATTCACTCAAAGCCTTTGCTGGTCGATAGCTGTTCAATGAACCCCCGCTACACACACGCACACACACACACACAAACATCTGGCTTTTAAGCATCTTTATCTTTTTTTCAGTTTTTTAAGCCTTTGTGACAAAGAAACGTCCCATCAATGGTTGAATAAAAAAAAATACAGCTTCATAGTTTAAATAAAGCAAGAGCAAAGCTAATAAATAATAGAGGGTGTTAAAAGCAGTCTGAACAGAACCCATTGCTTGATGTGAGCTCTCTGGCCTCTATGGGAAATGGAAGCAATTCCAATCACAAGAACCGCAAAGCAAAGATTCACCAAAAAGTGTCTGATTTCCGGTGTCAGATTTACAAAAAGAAAAAAAAAAATAAAGCTTCGACCTTTAGATATCAATTTTGGTTGAATCAAATTTCTATTTATGAGCTAAAATTAAGTGTAAAAATAAAATGACTGCTCAGTATACATTTTAAGCTGTTTACTAGCTTAATGTTATTCATTAGCGCAGCTAACATTAATAAAACTACAGTCTCTTATTGTGATTTTAGTTTCAAACACTCTTTAAGTATTTCCAAATCCAATGTGTTAGACAACAGATAATAGACTGAAAGCTCAAAAGGATAAAACGCAGCTGCTTTTCAGTATTTTGTTTAGCCTTCCTGTTATCTGCTGAAAGTCTCGCTTTCTTGGACTCTCACTGAACTGCAGGTTCGGCATTGAAAATACATTTATTTTAAAACAGGGTTGTGTGTTTCTCTCTTCCCTCGGACCTCACATACTGGAAATGGCTAACTTTGAGTCTACACTTTCAGTAACAGCCTTGGGCAGGGCTGTTGTGTTGTGGTAGAGCTTGGACATAGTGCCTTCACTAACCAGAAGAAGATAGCAGATTGAGTTCCTAATAGATCCATCTGGAAATTGACCAGTTCCAGTCGATAGCTTTTTTCTGTGTGCATCTCCATTGCAAAGTGTGCATTGACTGTTTATTTAAAAAAAAAGCAGCAAAATGCTCTCTCTCAATGTGTTTCGAGCGACTTTGCTATAATTCAAGACCAATATTTCATTTCAGTTGCATTTTTTATGTATATTTGTACATCCCGCTTTCCACTTAACAGCTTGTTTCCATTGTGCAAAGAGAGGAGAAGTAAGAAAAACAACAAGGCGGACAATTTGGAGGTTTAAATCCTGGTTGAGCTTATTAGTCCAGATATCCTCATCCTGATTGTGGAGGGAAAGCCTTGGATTATTGAGACAAGCAGCCTACATGCATGTGTGACAGAGAGAAGGAGGAGCGTCTGGTGCACTGATTCACATAATAAGTCGACTAATGAGAGTTTTCGACAAATGTTGCCCTGTGCTATAAACAAAGAGTTTGGAGAAGGTTGCTGTCAGGAAATAACTTGTCACCCTTCACCCTCTGAGCGTGAAAAGAAGGTTAGGAGTACAGCACCCAGCAGGGAAGCCTTCTTCTGTCAGGAAGCTGTGGCACTGTGACCTTTTGCCCTCTATGCTATCCCTTTTGTGTTTTCAGTTGTTTCTCTACGGCCATTTGTCCTCATCCTCCCAGGACAATGACATTCCTTTCATCGACGCCCTACTGAGGTTTTTTTTTACAACCAGAAAGTGCTTTGGCTTTTTCTCAGTTAATGGGTTTTATTGCAAATAGTTTGATGTTTTTTTTTTTTTTTTAATAGTGGCAAGTCTTGCACTTGTTTGGATATTATCACTGAATATGATAATCGTAGCATCATTAAATGTCAGCGGTTTTTTTTTAATCCTCAGCTCCATGAGCAATTTTTCCGCTCTCCATTCAGCCTTCCTGTTATCCACTGGAGTCTAAGAACAGGAAGGCTGTGTATTTCTTAGGCTTGTTTATGTGCAGCCTAAGAAAAACACTGACATGTCTCAGCGTGTTTCTTTTTAACTAGCTTCTTACCTCTTTCCCTGACTTAATTTTAACCACCTTACTGTGACTGAAAGTAGATATTTTCAAGTCAGCTTTTCGTAATAACAGCATTCACTCTAAAGATTGTTGTCAGCATGACGCAGTATGGCTTATTATTAAATTTCCCAAATGCACCAATCCTGAAATCCTCAAATAATGTTTTTGTTTCTGTCTTTACCTGTCTTTTGCCATGATTAAACTGAAAGAAAACACTCAGTATTCCTCCTGTAAGACTGCAAGTATGACCAAAACGGCAAAACCGTCCACCACTTATGCTTTCCTTTCCCATGTTTAGTGGAGGTGTTGGGTCCTGAGAGCTCCCAGGCGTGAAGAGAACTGAGTCACACATCCTTCTAGAGCCCTCACAGATATATAAGCAGAGTCAATAAGCGACACAGCCGGCTTCCGCTCGCAGACTAGCACCTCACTTCAAACACTAACCTGATGTATTTCCTCATGGAAAGAACAGCCTGCAACCTCACAGAGACAATTCTTGCACAGCTTGGTTTATGTCACTGCAACGTCTTTTGGCCTAATGTGCCATTTTCAAAATGTGGATAAATCCTCTTTTACTTGATCTTAGGGATGTGCCGACATTGTGTTCTTGTTAGGATAGATCACAGCGGTCTTTGATCAGGAGCTTAGAAAGACCTGCTTCACAACACTTCCTCCTCTAAATCCGCCTCTCAGTTCTCCACATTAGGCTCAGGGGTAAAGCCAATCACTTACTAATACAGTATCAGATTGTGTAGTAGACACTGGCTGTGCACACTTACTGTTCCGGTAAAGTGCTCTCATAAGACTAAAGTGTTAGTGTGCACATGTGTTCACTAATTCGTCTATCGGTGCTTGTAACATTTACACCATCAGCTCTGCCAATTCACTCTCATTAGAGTTCCCCAATTTCTGTTTAATAGGGAAATGAAGGAAACAGCTCTGCTCCCTGCTCTTTTTCACTCTCTTTATCTTAAGATGGGGTACAGCTTTTTACCAGCTGTGAAACACAAATAACTTCTCACAAAGAACATAATTGATGCCATTACATTTTTTTTCCAACAGGCTTTGTGGGAAGTGATTGGGGCAAGCTGCTCTTACGTTCAAGCCTTTTATGGTTTGCTTTTGTGTTTTGAGGATAAGCATGTTTTGTTTGATTTCTTTTTCAGCCTCACAGATCAGAGAGGACTTACAGCCCGTTTTATGATGCCTGAAGTGAGCATTATTTTTCTCTCTGGACCCCTTAGAGTTGCAGTCAAAGAGAAGCAGAAATCACCTGCTGCTGTTCATGGTGTGTTTGTAAAGGCGCAGGTACTCTACTCAACTGCAGCACACTTTATTAGTGTCGGCTGTAGCTGTGCGCAGTATTTTATGAAACTTTGTGCTGTGCGATCATTGTTTTCGCAGCTTGTTATATTAGAACGATACCTCTCTAGAGTGCAACTAAAAAAATCTCTTGACTGCAACTTTCTTCTTCTTTCTTGGTTGCACTAGTGCTCACATTTTATGGCTTTTGACGTGGAAACTATCAATTAGATGAAGTGAACATCTGACTGAATTTTTTTTTAATACTTTGCTGTTACCTCTCCTGAGGTACCACATCTATCGGTTTACTCGGGATCTGCTAAACTACCCTACCCCCACTGAGCACCTGAGGCTTATTTCTCCTCATTACTTCTGTGCAATGGTGTTTTTTTTTTCACTGGCGACCCCTACTGCTTGGAAAGAGAACTGCAGGGAATGAGACAAAAACACAAAATGAGCATAAGGAGCATCTAATATTCCTGTGAAAAATGACAAAATGGCATGCGGATAAAAATGCAACATGCAGTTTTATGTACATGTTCTGACTTGTTAAAAGGTGTTCTGTCTCTATGTGGAAAATATTTCAGTCCATTTAAATTATTCTCACCACTGTTAGCCTACATTGCTGTCAGGGTTGAGGAATAATGTCACTTTGAAACTATTAAATGTCTACTGAATCCTGTGATAGCTTAGATTTGATCATTTGTAAGCAGTTGCAAATATTCCTTTTGAAACATGAAGCCACCAAACGAAGCCACCCAGCCCCACAAAACCGCTAAATCTGTCAGTTGCACTAACGCACACAAGCGTGCACACAAATTTATTCTGCAATCTGCTTCTACTCCTGCCAGCTCCCAGTGTGCTTCTGCATAACACTGCAGACCTGGGCTGAGTGTGCACAGAACGTAAGAGCTGTGCAGATTTATTGGGCCGATAAATTGCCGGAGTGATCAGTTCTTGGAAGAGTCTGAGCTCCATGTGCTCGGTTGCCGTTCTAAACAAATTTGCTTTATCGCCTGAGATACACTCAGCTGTTTCTCTCCTCCGGACCACCTTCCATCTAAACAAATGCCCTTGCAAGCTCAAAATGCACATGTGGAGCACATGCGCTCTAATTGACTCGCGTACAGTTTATTGCATTCACAGGCATGCTCTTCTGTCTTGTGCTTGTTCATAAAACATGATTTAGTAAACAGAGACGGGCAGATTATTTCCCTCTTTAACACGTCCTGCTCTGACTCCGCCCGGTGCACACCAGCACTCGGCTGCGGCAAAACACTCACTGGGAATTTGTGAGAGAACAGCTGGCCGTAAAGTCACTCGCACACGACCTCACATCACAACCCCATAACTCGCATGCGCGAGTACAGTAGTTTTGAGTCCAGGCAGAGCTGAAACAGCCTCCGTTGTCAGGGTGTAATTGAATGCATACGGTCTCGGGAGGTGCGAGAGTTCACTTTGTTCAGGCTGAAAGTGCAGCCAGGTTCACCCTTGAAACGCTGTAAATCACCTAAAAAAGTGAGATCAGCATGCTGGCCTTCACGGGGCATTTTTGCCTCGCAGGGCTCTGTCTGCTTGTGTGTGTTTGAAATCTTAAGTATGCCTTGGCTGAGATCAAGCTTCCATTGTTTTGTAGCCAACTCTGCTATAGTAAAAGCTAATTTCTAGAACTCCATTGGTTCCTCTATTCCCTCCCTCCTCTCCATCGTCCATGATCAGTACCAAACCAGTTGCCTTCACAGTTGCCGTGCCCTGACTTCCCAGCAGCAGCTGGAGTCTCAGGCACTGTAGGGACATTGTGTGGTGAAAGGGATCATTGTTTTAGGAGCGGTTTGGGTTTAGATTGTTGTGTAGTCTGACTGCCGGCTATGCGTTGTGTGAACCAATGCACATGTGGGGGCGTTGCACTTTTTTTATATATAAAATGGTACACAGAGTTCCTAATGGAATGTGCAGCCCCACTTTAACCTTCAGTCTATCCTTTATACCTTTTCTTTTACGTTCTACATCTCCCTCCGTCACTAAGTGCAACCCTGGGTGCAGAAGAGGAACAGAGTAAGTACGAGGGAAAGTAACGGAAGAGGGTGGAGAGAGGCGAGGCACATAGTTGTGGCTGGCTAATTGAAAGCCAGCAGTTCGGTCAGTAAAGTCCCCGTGTTTGGGAGTGGTCAGGAATTTTCAAGTCATTCCTTTTGTTTGTGTAGAAATGCAATAGTTTGACAGCTGACGTTGATGCTAATCTAACTTATTTCTGGCAGTGAAATAAGTGCCAGAAATATTTTGTGCAGTCAAATAGCTTTTTTTTTTTTTAGAGTTGTTTGAAAAATTGGTTTAAAATTTGTATGACTATTGAAGTACCTTTCACTATGTGCCTGTCTGTTCACATTTTTGTAATTTGACCAGAAAATCTGCTGCAGTGTGACCCCTGTTAGTAACATGACTGTGTAGTGGCTGGAGAATAAGTTATTTTCTTTATTCTCCAGCATGGTAAGAGGAAACATTTTGCTTGGTTGGACTTCATACAACAACTACTTACTGCAGTAGTGTCTATAAATAATATACCTCACATACTCTGAGGGCCAGAGGTGTAACAATATATGCAGCTGAGGAGATGAGATGATCTTAGAGTTACCAAATAACCTATCATGCATAATTTTTGGTCTGTCAGAGGAAGCTGGAGTATCCAGAAGGAACCCGTTCAAGGAGAGAACGCACCAACTACATGCAGAAAGTTCCTGGTCACGTTTGGATCAGAGGGTTTGATCTCGTGAGGCAGAAGTGCCTACAAATTTGAACCCTCCTTTTGTGTTGCTATTTTCTCACCCAAAGTATTTTTGCATTTGTTTAAATATAAGGTGGTCCTATGCAAAAAAAAAAATAAAAAAAAAATAAATGAATGATTCTTTCTAATGTATTTGTATACTGTAAATCTCAATCTTTATTTTTCTCTCTCAATTTTCCATTTTTTAAGACAGTAAAACTGAATATATGGGCTGACTTTTCAGGCATGCAGTAAAATATAAATTTCACTCTCCTGAAAATGTCTGAAGTGCACTTTCCATTTCTATACACAAATTATTGCGTTTTGTACCTCCTCCTGCTCCTTTTCTCATTCTCTTTGAGTTAACGTGTTTTTACGAATCATTTGCGTGTCAAATCTCAGCTGGAGGGCTGATATCATGGTGCGTCCGCAGGCGTCTGACCTGCTTACCGATAGCAGTCAGAGGTCAAGGGTTGCTGATCTGAACAGGAAAGCCTATCCATGCAGAACAACACAATGTAAACAAACCATTAAACACCATCTGCAGTGGCGTCAATTGCCCCGAAGGGTGTTGTTTGTGTGGCTGTTTGTGTCGTCGTAGTATCTCTGATTTCCTCCCCCAGTGACATGCGAGGATCAGCCGAGCCAAACAGGGACAGAGAGGCGGCAGAGGCATGACCATCTGGTATCTACTGTTGCATTAAATTTCCCGCTAGATGGTTATATTTTTAAAAGAGAAGGTTGATATCTGCTTTTTTGACCCTAAAATCCCAAAGAGCACCACTGCGTGAGCTCGTGTATTTAAGATTCAGAAAATCTAATTATTTTTGGCTTTTCTGGATTTCCATTTTTTCCTCCACACATACCGTTTTGATTTCCCCACCTTTCCTTCCTCTCTCTTTCTAAACCCAGAACTCTCTTTCTATCTTCCTAGTCTCTCCCTCCACTCTGCTCCCCATCCTCTTATCTCCCGCTTGTTTTCTCTGACATCACATCCCCTTAATGTCACTGCCTGATATCCCACCCTCCGATCTTTCTGCTGTCTTCTCTGCTAACATTGCAGGCAGTCAGCCTCTATTTGGCCACGTCCGCTGGTCTAACACCTGCCACTCCGATCTCATACTGGGAAAGTGTGTGTGCGAGTGCCAGTGTTCACCTAGGCCTGTGAGCATGTAAAAGGTCACATTTGCTGCTTGCTTCAATGTGTCAGTTTGTTTTAGCATCTTAACCCTACAAACAGGGGGGATGTGTGGATTATAGGCAGATTTAGGCTGCTACGTCTCTATTCTGAGATGCCCAGAAGGAGAAGCCTGTTAATTTAGCTGCTAAAAATACAAACCGTCTTCCCAGCAGGTCACTCTAAGGCCCGCTGTGCACGATGGGACTCTGATGACAGCTTCTTTACAAGGCGTGTATGCACATACACATGTGGGCATTCTTCATTAGTCCCTTGTCAGGCCTAGTTTCAGTGATGCATTTAGTTTAGTTTAAGGTACGAGAGCCGAGCAAAGACATTTGAACATTTCACGGTTTTCCATGCTCTCTATGTCTGATCTAGCTGGGGTTTTTTTCGTTTTTTTTTTTTTTTTTTACATGAATTACAGGAAGGGATATCCCGATCGTGATTATTGATCCCCAGTTATGATCCAAGTCATTTATGTACAGGCATTTACTCATATTGAGTTAATGTACAATACTGCATTAACAAAAATCAATGACATGTAGCTTGAAGACTGGAAAGTTATATTGTACTATTAAATAAAACATTACATTGCATTGGTATTACAAGGCCTATAAAAATACTGTGATTATGTCCTCCTTAACTCAATCACCAGTGGAACTCCAAATGCTGCAGAATCCCTCCGTTTTGTTTGTAAACATATATTTTAAATACAGTTACAGTTTTTAATAAACTTATTTCTTGCTCCTATTGATGATGTTTTGCTGCTGAGCAGTTTGAAGTGGGCTAAAGCTAGGCTATCAGCAATGTTAGCATCATTTCGTTTGAAGCCGTCCAGATGTTTCACGTGCCTCAGGATGCTGGATGCTTGAAACTCAAAGGTAGATTTGGGACGCTGTTAATTTCTGATTAAATTAGTTGTGACCACTTTGGGAAACTCATAGAGGCATGAAACTTTATTCCCAGACAGTAAGCTAACACTTCAATACGAAAACTTAAAAAGAGACAGGAACTTCCCAGTAAAGTAACAAACCCAATCAGGACACAGCTGAAACCTGTAAATTTCACACCATTTATCACAAACTATTCAGAACAGAGGAGGGAGGGCGGGAGCAACACAAATGCACAAAAGAAATGACGAGATTTGATGTTTCACAAAATCTTTAATGTTATCACATGTTGACCCGTTTAACACATTTTTCAGAACAGCAGCTTATAGCAAGATAAGAAACAGTGTGGCTATGCCAAACAATGTTGCACTTTTTGCTTTAGATGCAATTAACCAAAATAAACAAGCGTACCAAGAGCAGAGACAGATGGGGTTTTTTTCTTTGTTTTTGTTTTCAGTTTCAATAAAGTTTACTTTTGACTTGGTTACATTCCAATTTAGTGCCTCAATTTTAAAAAGAACAAATATTCATCAATACACTGGATGAATGAAAAGAAAGATTCATCATCACTTGTTTGGTGGGCTTTTGATCATTTTAACCATATTAACCCCGGCTCAGCATCTCAGTAGTTAATGCCAACTCATGCTTACTGTTAATTTTTACAGTGAAAATCAATAAATCAGAATATACACTCAGATGAGGCCTGTTTGTCGGATTAAAAATACCTTTTGAAAATAACATTTAAGCTGGTATAAAACAGACTTTTCATTAAGCCCACATTTTCATTACTTTTGTTTAACACCCTTACAGTCATGCTAATTTTCTTAATTATACTATGCATATGAAGTGTGGAGGCAAACTTTTTAGTTTTCACAATAAAACTTTTGTCTGTTCCTTAAATATAATATCCTATTAGTGTTGCTGTTATGCATATATTGCAGTATTTCAAAACACTTAATTCATTTGGGCTGGTTTAGCTGGCAAACGTCAAGATTTGACTCACATGGGATTTACAGCTGCTACTAAAGCGTTCCCCACTACACAGAAACATTTTAGTCACATCTCAAGGAGCACTCGACCCCCACACCCAGAAAACTAACTCCCCTTCCACATTTTCATAAAACATCATTTTTGTATAGAGAGACATCCAAGCACCCAAATTTGGGCCCTAATAATGAGCAGTCTCCATGATTCTCCTGCTGGGTCTCGGCTCAGGGCAAGATGGATGGAGATGAGAAAAGCTAACTGAGGACGGTGAAGAGGAACAGATTTGAGTCGAGGCTGTAGGAAACGGGCAGCGAACATTTAATATTTAACTGAAATGAATTAAAAAATTCATATGAATTAGTCAGAGGGAGAAGGGGATGATAAATGGGAAATGTGGGTGAGGAGGAGGAGGATAGGAAGCGTGTGTGATTTTACACCAGAGAAGATTTATTAGCATGTAGAGTGTGCACTTGTTAACGCGTCACTGGAGAGGACACACACACATGCTCCGTCGGTCAAAAGCCACTTCAGTATTCAGTAGTTCTCAGAGTGAAATAAAATCAGGTTTTCGTTTTAAAAAAGAACAAAAAAAAAAACCACATTGATAAAAATTATTCAAGGGCATAAAATAATTTCTTCTGCTCTGCCTTTGTTTGATCTCCGGCCCTCCTCTCTCGACTTTCTTCTTTGCTTCTCGCTGACTTCATGCGTCTCCCTGTCTTAAGCTTAAGTTCAAGTTCATGTGTCCATATTGCTGCTGACAGAGAGAACTGGGGGGCTTATGGGGCCGTTCAAATCCCGTCACCAGAGTCAAATCAAATCATTTGAAGATTTATATGCTGCTGACTGGGTTTGTATGTAAAATTCACGTTATTCAGTGTGCACGAATGAATTTCAAGTGTTTATTCCTGGTCAGTGCTATTTATGGTGGCTTATAGTTCATGGAAACCTACAGTTCAGGTTCAGGAATTCAGAATAGTACTGACAATCAATAAATGTACTTTAATCAAGTAAATGTTTCAGCATGACCAACACAATTATGGGAAAGACTGTCGATTTGATAGTTTTCCAGCAGAAGTTCGTAAACATTCTCCTCAAGGAGAGAGAGCTACAACAGGTCATTGATGAAGAAGCTGCTGTCTACTTAAGGGTTGAAGGAGAAAGTTGAGTGTAAGGAAAAAAAACTTGCCATATTTCTAAATAAGTTCTCTTATTCTCACAATGTTTTCCCCCTTTCCACCTCCCCGGTTGTCTTTGCAGGACAGCGACATTCAGAAGAAGATTGACCATGAGATCCGGATGCGAGATGGAGCCTGCAAGTTGCTGGCTGCTTGCTCACAGCGAGACCAGGCATTGGAGGCTGCAAAGAGCCTGCAGACGTGCAGCACCCGCATCATGGCCTACATGTCGGAGCTGCAGAGGATGAAGGAAGCTCAGGTCATGCAGAATGTCCCACGCAGGTCCTCGGATGCCAGCCCAATGGACGATAGACTTCCCTGTAAAGGAAAAGTGGCAATCTCAGGCATGTAAAAAAATAAAAAAATAAAAAAATGAAAGTAAAATTTTATTTGATTTTGCACCTCCACAGTAGTGGAAAAAGTGAACGTTGATAAAATGGTAAATTAGCAGCATCTGCGTTTTTTGTAGCTTGTGTACATCTGCTCTGCAGCTGTAGAGCAAACTGCAAATCTATTGTCTGTTGAAGCTCTGACAGTGACTGAAAACTGCATAGACACGTGGACAGAAACACACACACGCATGCACGCACACACACACACACACACACACACACACACACACACTTATCAGCTGGACAGGAGAGGTGATTAACATTTTTGTGGTCTAATCCGCTGTCTGTTGCTATGCCAGATCTTCGGATCCCTCTTATGTGGAAAGACACGGAGTACTTCAAGAACAAAGGAGGTGAGGAGTCACCTTCTGTGTGTGTGTGTGTGTGTGTGTGTGTGTTTGGAGGAATTTTTGTCAGTTGGCCTGTGAAAGATTTACGTCTGTAGGATTTATTAAAGATGCATGTTGGAGAGGAGTTATCGGTTGCTGGATTTTGTATGCTGTTTCTTGTGACTCGAGAACAATTCAAACTTTTTTTCCCCCTCCCTCTCTGGAGAAACCTTGGATGCCAACTTAAGATTTAACCCAGGATTTTCACCAAGGAGTACAGACAGACCATGAAGACTGGAATTTTCTTTCTTTCTTTTTTTTTTTTTGTCTGTGTTAGTTCCTGGAGTTGATCTTTTACAATCTTTTGCAGCTTTCGCAAAGATCTCAGTGAGCCAACAGTTCAGACATGCTGGCTTTGACTTTTGGCTCTGAGAAGTCTGGACGTGCACCGACTGAACAGAGTCTGTATTAGCACGGCTGACAATGCTGCGGTGGAAGGAAGCTGTTGTGGATCAGTTGCATTTTTGTTTCATTTAAAATTCACTGACACACATAAAATCTAATGACTGTTATGCTTAAATTGCCTATTTTCCATCTCACCAACTGGATAAAGCTAATTTGGGTTAACTCCTGTGCAGTCATTATAATATTTTTTAGTGCTCAGTTATTCCCCTGACAGCTTATATGGAATTAATGTGAATGACCTTCGCATGCAAATGAAACGAGTTAAGGAAAGAGTGTTCTCAGCATATTACATTTTTATTCATAGGAGCTTAACTGGTAAAAATCTGAAAATGGCGGATCCTATTGCATTCACGCCCATTCACTCTGATCCCCCAAACTAAAACGACGTGAAACCAATTGTCCGCAGAAAACCTATTTGAGGCTGCAAAAGACTTGAGTCTCTCCAGCAGGGCAGCAACCCAATACAGCCAATTTCAAAATCGATCGTCCATTCTGATCAAGCTTCAATTTTTTATTTATTTTTTTATTTTTTTATTATTATTTTGCAAAAACGTATGGGGAAAGACATCAGCTCCTGGATATTGCGAAGGTTTCATGAAGCAATACTTTTGGATTTTTATGAGCACAACATTCTGAAAGTGATTGTCGTTTTCTTTCTACTTTGCAATCATGCACTACTTTGTGTTGGTCCTTCACACAAAAAAAAAAAAAAATCGGAAGAAAATACAATGAAGTTTGTGGAGAGAAAGTAAGAAAACATGAAAAGGTTGAAGGCGTCTCAATATGACACTATAGACGTCTAGAGTGGCTGTTAGCCGCAGTGACAGTAAAAGTGTGCTGCTTTACGTTCAACAATGTGCCTGTTAGTGGTCCGGTTTACCTATTGGCAGGCACGATTGCTGAACTGAGACTAACAACAGAGGAGTTTGTTAGACCTCCAGCAGCGTCGAGTTCTCTGTCACGCTTCGCCTGTTCAGGTTAAGTGCCCCGTCTACAGCAAAACGTCCAGCATCAACGCTTTCCTCCGATTCTTTCTCTCGCGAAAACGTGAAGGGAGAGGTTGAAGCTGGAGTGAGTCGAGTGAAAAGATGCAAATGAGTTGAAGCTTTGTGAACGTGCGAAGATGGTTTCTCACATTTCTCCCTCTCCTCTGCCCCGTCGCGCAGAGCTCCATCGATGTGCCGTGTTCTGCCTGCTGCAGCTCGGAGGAGAGATATTCGACACGGACATGGTGATAGTGGACCGGACGCTCACAGATATCTGCTTTGACAACACCATCGTCTTGTAAGCTATCTGTCCGTTCTGTGTTTACGACACTCTATCAGTGTATCAGTCCGTGGCTCGAGCGTTCAGCATGTACAAATTTTTGCAAAATGTAGAATTCAAGAAACGCAGTATTTTGGAAAGAACAGGCAGCACTTAAAACAGACATTCATCTTGAAAGACTTGCAGCTGCGATTGAAGCAAAAAATATGTAGGAGTATTTTGTTGCAAAATATTTGCAATATTTGTGCAAAAACACAATATTTTGTCACAAGTATATGTAGGGCAAATATATTGCCCTATATATATATATATATATATATATATATATATATATATATATATATATATATATATATATATATATATATATATATATATATATATATATATAGCAGTCTTGTGTTGGTCTGATACACAAAACTACTTTAGATTGGGTAATGCTGTGGTTAAATTGTCACAAAATGCGAATAAATTTAAGGGACATGAAGCATTCAGAAACACACTGTACACTGCACTTGCATTGCTAGAAACTGTGTTCATTTTCACACAGTACACGTGACAGACTATACGGTTGTGTCCTTGTGCAGCAGTGAGGCCAGCCCTGGCTTTGAGCTCCGAGTTGAGCTGTATAGCTGCTGCTCAGAGGACGACTACTCTGCAGGAAGCACTCCCAGAAAACTGGCCAGCAAGTTGAGCTCCTCTCTGGGCCGATCAGCGGGAAAGAAGCTCAGAGCGGCGATGGAGCCCGGAGCTTGCAGTCCCGTTAGTAACGGAGGGGCGGCCCCTCTCCTGCTGCCGGTTCCCTCTGTGCCGTGAGTTCGGGTTTCGCTTCTTGCATGTTTTTCTCTCATTGTTTCGTACGACATAATATAAAAATGCTGTTTTGTCCGTCTGTTGTTGGTTGTCGACAGGGGCCCGAAGTACCATCTCTTAGCTCACACCACCCTGTGGCTGTCTCACGTCCAGGACAGCTTTCGCACGCATGACCTCACTATTTCAGGCAACGGTGAGTGGCAGCCTCCATCAATCTGCGCCCTCGCCAGCTCTCTGCTCCCTCCCGCCGCCAGATCGGCCATCTGTCTGCTCTTTGTCCTGCTGCCACTCGTCTGCGTCTCCCGTCTCCTGCTCATGCTCTCGTCATTTTCCGTAAACCGCCGCGTGCCTCCTCCACCTGCTTCTCCGCGTTGATTTCTGACATGTGGCCATCAACAAGGTCGCCGTAAATAAAAGTTCAGCAAGTGGGGAAAGGGGCGGGGCGGGGGTTACTGCTGTGTAAAACTGCAATGATGGAGCCTAACAAGGGCCCAGACCCAGAGACAGACGTTGGCTCTTGTATTTTATTCATTGGTCCCCTCAGCGCGTTGTAAAGTTTCATAGCTGCATTTCATGTGCAGCCTCAGCAGCTGCCTGTCTTTTAATCCCAAGTGCTTCTCTCTGTGCGCTAATGCATGGGTGGGGCCTTTGGAGAGCGTCTCTTTATGCGCATGCAAATAATTTGAGTTGTTTGCATGCAAAGCTTGAAAAGCAGTGTCGAAAAATATTGCGATTAACTTTGATTCTTTATGCTCTTGTCCTCCAGAGGAATGCTCCTACTGGCTGCCTCTCTACGGCAGCATGTGTTGCCGCCTCGCAGCTCAGCCGCACTGCATGACCCGGCAGATGATGGCTGGATGGTTGAAAGTTAAGGCAAGTTGGGCCAGTTTGTGTTTGCACACTGGTTTGAGCTCGTCTTTAGCGGGTTCTGTTTGCTTTCCCTCGTTTTTCTCCCTTCGTCTCTGGCTCAACTCGCCGCCCCTCTTCGTGTTTGCAGCAGTGTGGAGGTGATCCTAAGACATGGACAAAAGTCTACGCCGTTCTGAAAGCAACAAGCCTGTCCTGCTACAAGCGACAGGAGGATGTGGACGCCAATGTCGAGCCTGCTCTGACCATCGGCATCAACACGGTGAGCTAATGAGCAGCTTAGGAGCTTGTGACGAACATCTAAAAAGAGGGAACATAACAGGTTCAACATTCAACCTCACAGAACCCACAGCTGGATTTATTTTATTCTTTTTTATTATTTCACAACACCTAAGGCGCAAGCAGAATTGACGGTAAAGTTTTTGGACTCCTGTCAAGTACATCCCAACCCAACCGGGAGAGCCTGGTACTTAAATATAAATAAGAAGGTAGCTGTTTACTTGGTAACTGGTGTTCCCTCGAGCAAGAAGCCCTTATCTGCCCCAGCTGAGCTGTCAAGCGGTCAACGCTGACTGTTTCTCAGAGTCTGAGCTGCAGCAGCTCAGACACTGAGCTTAGAAGGATTTAGAATGTTGTAAATAAATATCAACTATAGTTGTCTTTTCACTTAATAAAAAAAATCCTGATTAGTTGGTCCTGAAGCTAACAGGTAATCCCAGAGATGGGAGGCTTGCGAGACATAAACGTTTGGCTATTCTGAAATATCCCTGGTTGCAATGAACACAAGAGAATCACGGTGTGAAAACCAAAGGAGCACAAACGATCCACTCTTATTAAGGCAATTCTGTTTTAAAAACTTTGCTTGGCAAGCTACAGTGTCTGTTAAGCAGCAGATTGAGATAGCAAAACTGAAAAATAAAACAACCCAGTTAATATCTATTTGTTATTCTTGTGGTAATCTATAAATCGCTACAATATTCACCAACACGTGTAAATAAGTAATCATTGTGCAAGAATACAAGACGTATCCCTACTTAATCTACATATTAATTTAACAGAGCCTCACTCAGAAACGCTGAATGCCTTTAAGGGTGCCTGAAAACAGAGCTTTACTAATTAAGCAGGCTTAACATCCCTAATTACATCTGTTTATTGCGTTTCTCTCTTTGGAATCCCTTGAAGAAAAAAAATGTCCATCTCCATCAAATATGGGGAATCATGTAATTTATGATTCAATTTATGATTCAGTACCCTTCCAAGATCAAAGTGTCAGCGACTCAGTCATCTCAGGCTTTTTTCCCTTTTTCTGTCTGAATCTCAGCACACAACTACCCCAAAGCAAGGTCAGCCCACGTCTGAGCAAACCTCTGGCTCTCCTGCAGAGAAGGAATCAAAGCGCGGCGAAAAGATAAACGGCACAACACTGCCATCTAGTGGTCACGGGCACAACTGGGGGGACCAGACAGACGGAGGATGTGGGAATTGGGAGTTTGCTCTTTTTGTTGGATAATTGCTGATGGGACTAATTGCTATCTTTATTAATGAGGGCTTAATTTCAATGGGGGACTTCCATTTACAGCCGTTATAATGAACAGCTGCTGCGACAAGTAATTTGGATTAATCAGAACAGAAGCGCTGCTGTCCAACTTCCCCGTCTGCGGGCACTTTGCGGCAGACCTTTTCAAGTGCCGTTTTTGTTCCAGGAGACCAGGATACGCGCGTCAGAGAAGGACCCCCACGGTAAGGGTCAGAACATCAGCATCAGCAACCGATACGGAGGGGAGGAGGTCACGCACACCCTGAACACGGAGAGCCGGGAGGACACGCACAGCTGGATGGAGGCCTTCTGGCAGCATTTCTACGACATGAGTAAGAGAACGTTTTACCTTTACAGAACCGCCTGAGGAGAGTCAAAGAAGCAGTAAGAGAGGAGTATTTTAACGTCTTTGTTTCTCCCTAAACAGGTCAGTGGAAGCAGTGCTGCGACGATTTAATGAAAATTGAACTTCCCTCTCCAAGAAAGCCAGCTCCTGTCACACCGAAGCAGGGCTCGCTTTACCATGAAATGGGTAAGTCTTTACCCGCCCTGGAGATGTCGCCTAATGGGCCCGTTTTAGTTTGTTTTAATTTATATCAGAAAGACAGAATAGAGAGAACGCTCGCTGCGCCTGCACTGCATGTGACTGTGTGTGTTCTTAAATTACTGGGTGGATGTGCATGAAACACACTGCCATGATTAGATTTTCCCTCTGCAGTAGCTCTAACTCTGCTTTTACGTCTCTGTTCTGTAGATCGAGGAGGTCTTATCTCTGATGTGCTGACTCACTCTGTCTTCTTTTTGTTTCCTCTTTCACTTTCTTCCCTGCGTTCTGTCATCCTCTGGTTTATACCGTTCTGTTCTTCCGTATTTATATATATATATTTTTATATTCTATCCATTTTTCATCCACTTCTATTGCAAATTTCAATTTCAAACATCATCCTTGATTCATAAATTTTTTTTCTACATTCTTTTCTTCCTTGACCTTTAAACATAAATGGCCGTTCTTTAAACATTTTTTTTACCATAACCATCCACACACTTTGACCCTGTATTCTCTCTCTTACTCACCTCCTGTCCTCTCCACTCTTCCTGTCTTACCATCCCTGCTCACGGTTTTCTTAACCCCTTCCTGGCAGCCCCTCTTTCAGCGCCCTCCTGTGAGGGTCTTCTGCTGCAGGATAACGCTGTGTCTGCTGAGATTCGTGCTCTGCTCTCGTCCTATTACAATGACAGGTGAAGTAGCAGCTGCAGGGTTTTTGCATAAACTGTGTTGCCGTCTTCAAAAGGATGCGATGAGGCTCCGTTCAGATCTGGCGTTAACATGCGCTCTGACCGATCGGATGTCTGTTACCTGAAGCTGAAGCTTTTGGAACATCAAAGATTCACATTCGGTCACTTTGACAATTTTATTTCTCCAGTTTACCTGAGTCACATTTTTTTTTTGAGTTATTTGCTATTTAAGATTTATTTATTTACTAAGTTTCTTAGTAGATGGGATAATGGGGGGGGGGGGGAAGAATATAAAATGTGTGATTTTATACAAAGCTCAGCATTATTGTACAGACACTAAAGATTTTAAACCCTAGAATTCCAACAAGGAGTTTATTTTTTTCGACTTATAAATAAAAATAATTGCAATTTTAGAGGATTTTTAGTATGTGTAGATAGGTTTTTTGCAACACTTTTCTAAATGTTCATATAAGGAGCCAGCGAGACTAACTCTGGAATTTGAAGGGAGTCATAACATATTTGTAATTTGTTTCCTTCAGTGTCTCTTGTGGCATTTAGCTAATCAGAACCAGAGTAATACCGGTGAGGGTCCAATAAGGGTCAGCTTCACTCAAAGCAATGATGATGCAAAACAAAAACAGAACAAAATTTTTAAAAGCAGTGTTTTTATACACCCTGATAGAAAGATTTGAATGCAGTGTAAGAAACTAATTAGATTTTTTTATTTTTTTATTTTCTGTGGCTTTGCATAATTTGAAATAAAATCCAAAAAAAGCTTTTGTTTTGTAAAAACAACAAAAACTTTGACTGGGTTTCTTACAGTCAATTTTTTTTTTTAACTTCTTCATCCAAACAGTTTTTAAAAAAAGTCTCAGACTAAAATTTACGTAACATAAATTAACAATGACCTTACATTGTCATGGAATTTCCATTCAAGTGGCTAATTGTGTTGATATATTGATCTGCAGTACTTTGCAAAATATTTGTCAAATAACAATCAAAAATGTCAATGTATTTCACTGGGATTTTTGGTGAATTGCAAATAAATTGCAAGATGGAAGAAAAAAATGTCTTCACATTTATTTTGAAAAATGGAAATCTATAATTTCACCAATTACTAAATGGAGTCGATCTGAATGTAATTCAAATGTATGTGCAGCTGTTTTATTAAGACTTTCAAAGTTTATTAATATGAAAAAGGCATTTGAAGTGGACAATTGAATATTGAGCTGTAGATGCCTGGGCTACAGTCCAGTATCCTGACATATATTTTCTATGAATTTGTGTTTTTCAACGTTTGTGTTCAGCCAGCATCCAGATAATTGCAGTGCAGGGTGAGACTCTGCACATCGCCTTAAAAGCATCTTCCTGATTTAATCTCAGTGTAACATGGTGGCGACAGCATCATGCTGTAGGGCGTCCTCCCATTAACAGTGTGTAGAGTTGCTGATATGATTGATGCAGCTAAATACAACCATAAACATACAGACAGCTGGATTAGGATTAATTAGATTACAGCACATTCACATGCTGGAATGGACCAGTCAAAGTTCAGATCTAAATGTATCTTTCCATCCTATCTGACTGAGCTTAAACTGTTTTGGAAAGAAGAATGGACACACCTCATTAAACTCAGCATTTTAACTTTAATCTCAGAATACAATCTTCCACAACACAGTTATGTGCTGCTTTGTGTTAACCATCCATATAAAATTCCAATAAATACGTTTGACGTTTGCGGTTGCTGTGTTGAAGAACCTGACCAATCTACTTCCCAGCGTCTTGGTTAATTTTGCTGCTTTTGTTCTGCAGTTATTGAGTCATCCGATGACCTCAGCAGCACTGTGTCCGACATCCTGGCCCGGAGAATGCAAGAGCTGGAGCTCCGCAGCCAGCTGGGCACGTCTCCCACCTGGATGTCTGTGTTTGAGGAGAACAGTCCGAAAAGCACCGGCTTCCCTGTCCGTCCGTGTACCTCCCGCCTGTCTGGCCACAGCCCTCACTCTCCTCACCGCCTTCCCTCTCGGAGCCCCGTGAGCCCGCACCGCTGCCCGCAGCCGGGTCTGCTCTCCTCTGACGCGAGCCTGACGTCGGACAGCGACAGCCACTGCAGCACCAGCCCGTGCTCCCACCGCCATGGCTGGCCCGAGCCGTCGTCGAGCTTCTCGCTTTTGTCCTCCTCGCCCTCCCGCCTGAGGCCGCGCACTCTCTCTCTGGACGCTAAGCTCAGCACCCTCCGGGGCCGAGGGTACGGTGGCGGAGGGGCCTTCCAGTGCTCCTGCCAGCCTCCTTCCTCGTCTCTTCTCGCGCCTCACCCCGCCTCCTCCCACTCGCCTCTGTCACAGCGCAGCACGCAGACCACTCTGTCCTGCTCCAGCTCCACCTCCAGCAGCAGCTCCAGCAACAGCGAGGGCAGCCACAGCCCCGAGTCGTCGGAGGGCGGTCCGTTCTCCAGGCCCTCGCCGGCTCGACGCAGCCTGAGAAACCTACGGGCCAGGCTCGATCCGCGTAACTGGCTGCAGAGTCAGGTGTAAACTTACTCCCTAATGGACTTTTTTTTTTTTTTGCTCGTTTGTTTAAGCATACACATTAACAGGCTTATTATGTGAACTAAACTCAAGGATGTGTGCAGCTGCCTTTGACAGGAAATGGTTGCTTAGAGAAGACCTGCGTGGGTCAAACTGGAAAATTAGTTGTTTTTTTTTTGTTGTTGTTTTAACCCAGAAGATGGTGACAATCACTGCAGGAGCTGCTGGGTTCCCACAGTTTATAGGATGGGAGACAATGTGTTTGCTTTCAGAAATTACATTGATGATGCTGCTTTGGAGAGAGTAAACAAAAAGCTAAAGAATTGCTTAGATACGCTGCACACTGTTCAAACTCTTAATGTGATCTTGAAACTGGAAAATATTTTTTTTCCCCCCCCCCCCCCTTTTCCATCCTTACCATCCACTGAAACATCATTTTAAGGTAAAAATCTCTCTTGTTGTCCCAGTCATACTTTATCTGAATGTAATTTATTATGTTATAAAATGTGAAGTGTTTCTGCTGCAGGGGGGTCTGTGACTTGGAGCAAAAGAGCACTTCACAGGAAAGATTTACATATTTATGATTTTATTAACAGATACACATGGTAAAACACGGGTGGTGGCAGCATCATGGTGTGGGAAGATTTTTCTTTAGCAGGGACAACCGGCTGCAAAAAGACTCGAGTGGAGGTTTGCCTTACCTCTCAGCAGGGCAATGACCTTAGAAGTACAGTAGGAGCTACAGTTTGTTATTCAGGGACTACAAGGCGTGGGATTTTAAACGACATACCCCGTTTGTGCAGTTTTGCTCCGCAGCGATTCTGCTCTTTTAGGTTGATGGGAGGTTAACGTTTGTTGCCTGTTCTGTGACTCCTGCTTCAGTGTACTCACTTATTCACACGCCAGAAGAGTCTTTTAAAACAACTATGCAGCATTTTGTTCTATTGGTTAGACGTCGAACTACCTGTGATCATACTAACGGTGAATTTGGGGGAAGTTAAATGCAGGTGTTTATATTTACTGTACTGGTTCTGACTGACATTTTCAGAATTGAAAAAAAATAACTCTTTGCTTTGGGTTTCACCTTTATCTGCACATCACTGGAGGGCTGACGTCAGAACCAAGTGGTTGTAGTCGAAGTAAGGCATTAATAGAAAACCCCAATCCAAACTCAGTGTCATGCTGCACCGGCACCCTGGCAGTGTATTGCCTGGTTTCAGTGTGGCGTTTTCCGCCTGCGAGTCTAAGGGGAACATCCAAAATAAGCCACGACTCCATTAATATCAAACAGGAAAATCTTTAGATGTCGGCTCCGTTTTGGAAACTTTTTCTTCTACATACCAGGTATGGGATTGTAAGTGCAGACGTCGCGTCACATTTCCACCCCTATATTTTTCTTAACTGCAATTGTTCTCACCATTTCTTTTTGTTTTTACATTTTTTGAATAAACCAAATTTCAAATGGGAGTTTATGACTGTCGGTGAATCCCTTTTTTTTTTTTTTTTTTTTTTTTTTTTTCTCCACGTCTGTCAATCATTGTGGGCTCATATTTACTGAGATACGCCGAACAAGCATTTGTTACTGTAAATTATTTTGTAAGTTAACAGATAAACCTCGCTCTGTCATTTTGTTACATAGCTGATTTTATAAATGCAACTGTACAGATGTGTGATGATCAGAAGCTTAACAGATAATGTGCAAATCTTTGTTAATAACGATTAACACTGTTAAGACTCTCCCTCTTTTGCAGGTTTTGTGTGTCCCGCGTATGCAGCATCTGTAAAAGGTTGAGTACAAAATGAGAAATGTCACATTTAAATAATATAACGTTAATTAAAATAAATGTTTATAGTTTTAAAACTACCCCGGCTTTACGCATCTGTATTTGTCATTCAGAAATGCACAAGCATGGTAGTAGCAGCATCTTGCTGTGGGAATGGTTTCCGTTGGCAGGGACGGTCAAAAGGAAATGAAGGAAATTAACGGGGAATCTTGGTTGAAAATATGTTGGAGGTTGCAAAAGAGTTGGAGGTTTGGAGCAGCGGTTCTCCTCTTCCCACACAGTCTGGAAAATATGAAGCTTGATTTAAATACTTTCCATGTCTGGATATGTTTGAAGAAACAACAGTGTCATGCACCGTTCTATCCATCTACCATATTTATCTGTTTAACCATCCAATTATTCATGCATCCATAATTACTTAGCGGGAAAGTGTAAAATGAAGTGTAATCTATCAATCTAATTAGCCAAAAAGCATCTGGACGTTTTACAATAACAAAATTAGAACATGAAAAATGGACTGTAGGTCTGACCTTTCCACACAACATTAGCCATGCAATACTGTGGTATAGGTCAAGGCATACTTGTGTTAAAATGAACCTCATTTGGGAATCAGTAGAAGTTTTTATGTTCACAAATGCTCTCTAGCCAATTTAAGATTCAATGGCTTTGAAAAAAAAAAATAAAAAAGGTACTGGTATTTTCTACGTCTGCAAAGCTGGAAGAGGCAAAGCCCAAAAGATTCACGGCTGCAGTTAAAGCAAAAGGTGGTTATAGAATGTACTGTGTAGTGGTGTGGACTATAATAACAACTTTAACTTTTGATCAATCACAGGAAATCATAAAATATGCTAACGATTGAAGTAGTAATGTGTCAAAAAAAAAAAACGGAAAGCAAAGGTCAACACTGAAGTACATTTTTGCAGTGCAGTGGGCATTAAAATTCAAATCTAACCTTCGTAGTCATCGGCGTCATCCTCATTACGGGAGCTTTTCACAGAAATGTTGCCCTCAGTACTTCATCAGACAGTTGTTTGGTCCAATGCTTCATTTCACTCCAACGCTTCAAATCCCAACAGAGATGGCCACTAATATAGTCAGGCTGAGCAAAGACTTTATTGTCAGAGATTTCGTAGCAAAGCCGTAGATTAATAATCAACAGTACAAAGCACAATTACAAACATAGGAGGTAGTCACTGCTGGGTCTTCACTGCAGACTGCATAGAGGAAAGCTATGGCCATGCTGACTGAAATGTCACAGAGAAAAACCCAAAGCTCCCTGTTTTCTGTTTGTAGTGCACAGCTGTACTATCGTTGTGCTATTATAAGTTCACATTTGCTTAAAATATATATAAAAAAAAAACACACCTAAAAATCATACCAACACCAACATTCACATACTGATCAATACATTACAGAATAACACCTTTAATACTTCATATTGTATACTTCATAGGAAGCTGTTGACTCAAGTGAGACATTTTATATAGAGTTTGGCAATTAAATGAGTTCTGTTAAATTACACGTTTCGTCATTTTAGGTCCTTCTACGTTGAAGCGTCTTTCTGTGTGCGATTGTGCTTCCCCCCTCCCACGAGCCTTCGCCATCCACTCGCATTAGCAGGCACAGCGAGGGTTGGACGCCCGCAGAGCCCAACCGGACAGCGTTCTCCAGACAAGCGTAGAGAACTTCGCAGGGCACGTTCCGGCTCTGCTGATGTACGCGGACGAGAGTCGATGGAGCCGCTTCGCGCCGAAAGTGTTGTAGTGTCCTGGGAGGACTTGGTCAACCTGGTGGATGTAACAGTTTTTCAGCTTTTGGGAACAACTTATAGAGTGAAACTAAAAGCACTTTTAGGAGGGATTACGCATCTTCTTCCTGAACTAACTAGCGTAATTCAATTTGAATCGGTGTCAAAGCAGCTTTAAATGTGCATCTGCTGGCATGTAAACGCAAAAACAAGACGCGGCGTGTTACCTGCTCGCTGTCCACCAGCCCAATGAGACGCTCGCAGCTGCTGACGTAATCGCTGACCTGGCTGTAGGGCAGCCAGTCAATCATGGCGCCGTCGTACACAACGTCTCCGCTGAACAGCAGCTTATTGTCGCGGTCGTGGAGGCAGATGCTGCCCCGAGAGTGACCCGGCATGTGAAGCACCGTCAGCTGTCTGTCACCAAGGTTAATAACATCGCCTAGACAGGAGGAGGAGGAGGAGGAGGAGAGAAAGATGCTCTAGTTATTGATGCACAGGCATAACTCTACAGTAGGAGCAGCTTACAACTCAAATCGTATTGATGCCCCTTGAACTTTGTCACATTACAGACACAAATTTCAGTGCGTGTCGTTGGAGTTTTATGTGATGGATGCGTGATTGTGAAGTACAATAAAAATGATACACGATTTTCAAATTTATATGCACATAAAAAATAAAAAAAAATCCAAAATAAAAAAGCAACAAGCACTTGAATTCAACATCTAGAGACAGAACGTTTTGCCGGCTTACTTTTAGATTTAGTCGGTCTGGACTTTAACCTGTCTAGTCAAACAGGATTGATCCAAACCAGGATTATGCAAGATTCCTGATTCAAAGAGCCATTTTCACCCCCTTTCTTTTCTAATTAAAATCTATCTAGAGCCACAAAAGGCATATTGCTAATGAAATTAGTTTTTTCTACTGAATAAAACAGAATTGTGCAGGCTACTGAAAAGACATAAGAAATCAAAACATAAGAGGATGTTGGCAAATCCACTTATCCGTTTTCTTTTTTCAAGCAATGTTAATTTTCTGTTGGGTTTTTGGAGAACGTCTTCATAGACCACTATACAAATGCAGGCCAACTGTCTTTTTAACATTGTCTTTTGCAGTGTTGAGCACACTTACACACACACATAGGCAGCCCAACCCTGTTTTGTTCAACATGGGGCTTCAGTGTACGTGAAACAAATCATTGGACAGTCATACAAGCATGCTATTTAAATATAATTTTTAAAGTCTCTGTTCATTTTGGTCAAAATTATAAAGAAACTGAAAGTTCACATGAGAAGCGGGATGCTGATCTAAACCACTGCATTCTCACTAAAATACACGAGGGTTAATGGTTGGAAATGTTTAAGGAGTTCAAGGTGGTATGAACATATTGTGTAAGGCCTTATATATTCAGATTAAATTAAAACTTGCCTGACCCTCATGTCCCCTCGAGCTCTTATCTTGTGCAGAGTCTGAAGCCTTCCGTTTGGTATTGATTTCATCCAAACCAGGTATGACTTACACAGTTTGACAAAGGGTGAGGCTGGCATGCCATGCAATAAGATATACCAACTGCACTGCACCAAGTGGCTCTGACACAGCAGGGATTATTTTTGAATATTTACTGACCGTACAGAAACTATACTCTGAAAGAATGGCAGCGATGAGACGTAACTGAAGTAACCTTCAAGAGACTATTTACTTGTAGGGAAGACCTCCAAAGGCAGTGATATTGCAACAGTATGCCTGAGTGCAGAACCTTACACGGATTTATTCTGCTCACTAATTGCTGATGTTGGATACCTACTTTGTGCAAATGTAAATTAAAGCTGGTGAATGCTGCGACAAAGCAAACCTGCATAGCAGAATTCAGGAAGTGTGCCCAGTCTCTGCTTCCATTCTTGGAAGAGCCATCAAAGTGATCAACACTCTGGCTATAAATAGAACAGATATGTAGATAAGGGATAGCAGCTAGAAACAAACAAAAAAAAAACAAAACAAACAAAAAAAAAAGACTGATCTCTGTAGGTTTGCTTGGGAGGCTCATAAATCAGACCTGTCCAACTGATGGCATATTTTGAAAAATGGTATTGACATTTTACAGTTTACCATAATATTTTTACTCGTTTTTAATGCAGACACTGGTTGTGATAAAGCTTTGTAATCATGCTCCTTCCCACTGTTTCCTCAGACAGGTATACTGTAGTATACTGCATTATACTGTATATACTATACAGGTACTCTGTACAGGTTTAGTGCAGGTGTGCATATGGATAAATTTAACAATTCAATGTTGGACTTTTGCCAGTTTTTCGGTGACTCAGGAAGGCCTTTTTCAGCTATTTATACCGGTAACCCCATGCTTTTCCCTGCATGCATCATTCCAGGTGTCTGATCTCAGATCCGCACCCCCCATCGCGAGGCTTAGCATCTCCTACCCACCCTCCTGCAGGATGTGTGTGGGCTGCACAGCCTTGACTTTGTAGTGTCTCGCCCTCCATCCCGGACTGGGAGCCACGGCTATCTCCCTGTCGCTGAGCCAGGTAACCGTCTCGAAGTTGTCCCCGTTCGCCAGGGCATCGACCTCCGCGCTGTGGACGCCCACCTGTTGGAACTGATGCAGACCCCCCGAGTGGTCGAAGTGGGCGTGGGTGGCAATCGCCAGCAGCGGGTTCTTCCTCTGCGGGTCTTTCCCGAGCAGCCCGTTGGCGTCGATGTACTCAGGTAAGCTCCTCAAGCCCAGACCCGTATCTATGACCACGTCCTGGTGGGTGCCGCGGAGAAGCCAGATGTTGGCTCGGTTCTCCGACTGGTAGAATCGCTCCTGGATCCAGAAGAGTCCGTCTCCCAGCGACTTGTGGGCGTACCAGTCGGCTGCAGACATCCCCAGTCATGCAGTAGTCCAGGTTATCTTCAGCGGGTATTGTGCCGTCAGGGGAGGTGTTAGCAGCCTCGTAGCTGGCGGTGATATGTTGTCATTTAGGCTAATGTGATGGTTGCTACAGACACACCCGTTGAAAGAAAGCGCATGCTCATTGGTCAGATGTGTGAATGACGCTCTACTTCCTCTGGATACTCATTGGATGTAGTTAAACCCCGCCTTCCATTGAGTCACACAAGTTAAAGCTACATTTACACATGGTGTCATAGTGATGGGAATTCCGACACCTTTTAAAGATCCTGCTCACAAAGCTCTTTAGGATGTTCGCTAAATTCTAACATGTAAAGGTATCCCAAATTTTTATGTTTTCTGTTTTTGCCCACAAAACAATCATATAAACTTCAGAGTTTATATTGTTAGAGCCAGCAATAGAAATGAATGGATTTCAGTTTCAAAAATACTTTCAAATAGTCTATTGGTCTGATCACTTATAGGTTTTATTATTGCAAAAGTAGATCCCACATTGCTAGTTGCCCTGAAAGCTAATGGGAAATGATCACAATACACTTGCAAAATAAGGCTAATACTGTTTTCAAAAGAAAAATTTTGCTTTTATAGGATGCACAGTGTATTCCCTTTGTTTTGTTTATTTTTTTAATCTGTTTTTTTCCCCAAAATTTCCAGTTGAAAATACAGCAGGAATGAGCTTTAAAGTCAAATATAGAAACGTTGTTGGTTGTAGATCAACCCTAGTTCATTGTCTAATACCAACTCTGTATGTGTAAAACACAGAAAAGCTGCAGACTTTCTATTTATTTGGACTTATTATGGTTTGACTTACCTTAAACTAGAGGCCCATTCAGTGTGCAACACGTACACAGGCAGGAAATAAATGGAAAAGTCCAGACGCTCTAAAACGGGAGTCTGATCCCATCGTTCAATTGAACGAGTTGGCAGACTAAGACGGCTCGTTCACGACCGACACGTCGGTGCCTTATAATATGTCTGTAGTTCGCACAGAGTGCACACGTTGCCACACCGGTACACGTTAAAGTAATATAAATCTCACTAAGAGGTGGTTCTCATATTATTTTCACCAGACTAATTGACTAGAACGAGAGACTACTCAGACAAGCTAAATGCTGACGACAGACCAGGACTGAAAACGTGGAGGAGACTCAGTAGCAGCTAAATGCCGTTTTATATCCGTGGAACAGACATCTAGTTTGCAATTCTGCATTCAAGGAGTTCTCTAATACTCTCAAAGTGAGTATTCAAAGTCATCTGATGTTTTACGTTATGTGCTGACTAATGCTGCATTGATGATGAAATTATTCTGAGTTGTGTGAACACGTGTTCGAGGAAGTTGACTATTGACGTGTTGCAGGTACAGGACAGACCTGTAGCCATGGCAGGCAAGGGTCGTGGGGTGGGTGCCTTTACCTTCAACATAGAAGCTCTGGGCATCGGCAGAGGCAGCATGCCAGAGGCCAGGGTGGGGCCCAGCCCGCTGTATCCAGTAAGAAACAAACACACACACACACACACACACACACACACACACACACACACACACACACACACACACTTACAGAGACATACCAGGCGCCCAGAATAACCTATCAGTTTTTATTTCACTGTTAAACATCCAAAATTGTATTTCCAGAGATTGGGACGTAATCCTCTGTTTACATCAGTCTATAAACACTCGAGATAGTCAAAGGAAATTTTACATGGAGCTTATAGTTCTGTTAAAACCATATAAAGAAGGATATTAGCATTTGGCTTAAATATAGTTTTTTGCTCATAGCTTGGATATTTTTCAAGCCTGTATTTCTAAACTGAATTAAATCAGCCCCTATGTTTTCCCCAAAAGATTGATTGTTATGCATGAACCTGGGGCTTTAGACTCTACAAAGAATTGATTTTTCACTTATTTGACAGTTAAATAGATGTTTTTACATGTATCAATAATTGGACATTCTGACAAATTCTATTCAACCCTCCTTCCAACCTTGTTGTAACTTTTTAGCTAATTTTATCTTTTACATGTTTTTTTTCCACACTGCATGGAGTATGTTACTGTAGATCAAGGTGCTAGTCCTAAACTAGAGGCCATCATTAGTGTTTTAGCTAGCTCTAGCTTTTTAGCTCGTTTTAGCTTATACACTGCTGCAATCTTACAGTTTAGCTTTGTAAACGGTGATCTGCATGAATTTCTAATACTCTTTGGGTGTGATTTCTGCATTAACTGAAAGTTTTCACTCTTCAGTTTTTCCCTTTGCGTTTTTGAAGGCTTTTGATTTATTCTGCTGCTTCTGGATGTCTCTTACATTTACGCAGTTGTCTTCGAATGCTTCTGAAATTTTCACTAAAAATATTCAGCTTACAGCATTCACACTGCATTTGTGCAGGAAATGCAAACTTTTGCCGTTTTATTTTAAGGCCTAGGTTGATGGTGAGAATCCCGATTTTCCCATTTGGAATTTGGATTCCTCGAGATCTTTTTGCTAATATTTCCAACTGCAAACTTGAAAATGTCAACTTCCTTGTAAAACGTTTAAGCATAATTAAATCTAATCAATAAAAAGAAAATCAAGCTGTCTCAAAAGCTAAAAGATCATTTCACTTTTTTGCCGTTTTTGTGACGCATCTCAACAAAGTCATGTTGCAATACTTTCTGAAATGTCTGTACTTAGTTATGTTTTCATCATAAGAAAATATCTCAAATTCTACAGAACACAGACTTTAAACCGGTTCCACTGAAAGTCGGTGAAGACGAAGACTACATGCTGGCCCTGAAGCAGGAAATGAGAGGCGCGATGCAGCGGCTGCCTCATAATATCAAAGCGCAGTCCGGCAGAGCAGGTGAGGAGCAGAGTGGTCCATTAGTGACCTGACGTCTCTGAGACTTTCTGTAGGAAAACAATTTGGACTGCTGGAAGGGAAGCTAATGCAGCTTTTATGGCCCAAGACATTTAATATGGGTCACATCAAGGAAAAGGGAAAGAGCATAATTCTGGCAGCATTGAGTTATGGCTGCCATCTCAGCTTGCAGTTTTAATCAGATTTCTTTGGTTTATCGTTACAAGCATTTCACAGTTACTGTTTTGAGCAAGTAGTTCAGTGTTTTATTTCTAAGTGTTATCAGGTGAATTGAGCTTATGAAGCCACAGGGCCTCACTTTTTCCACAAGTGAAAGCGTTGCGAACAGGAACTGAAAATGCAACAGTAAGAAATGCTGCCGGCTTTTTAAATTACAGGCCTAATGGCCTGGGATCGATCATTGTGTTAAACACTTCAGATCTGTGGTATGACTTTGCAGTTATCTCAAGACAAATTGAGGTTGCTCTTGTGTTTGTAAAACAGACGTGGAGAAATACACGGAGAGATACCTGAAGCACAGACAGATGGATGATGAGACATGGACTCCAGGTTAGTATATAACACCACAATGCCCAAAAATGACCAGAAATGAAAAATAAAATAAAAAAAACAAAAACAAATGCATTTATCTTTCTTGGTGTCTTAGACTGGAACCTTTTTCCAAAAGAACTGATGCCTCGAACAAAAAAACCTCGTAGAAAAGGTACGTTAAAGCCGTCGTGCGTGTAACAGATTTGACTTTGCGACTATAACGTGGACGTCTTTTTATACATTTCACTATTTCAGTCACTAAGAATAAGAAGAGTGGAAAAGGTTCAAGCAAAGAGGCAGCGGATGTTTTGAGCAAATTAGATGTGAGTTTCTTTTCTTTTCCTTATGTCTACCTTTTTTTGTGGGCTCTGAATTTGTGCAATGTTCACAAAAAAAGCTAAAAAATGGAAAGTTTCACCGTTTATATGTTTCACTGTTTTTATAATATAGATTAAAGGCATCATAGCAAATTCGTATGTCACACTTTAAAGTTATTAAACAGTTTTAAAACCCGCATATAAGCTTCTACATTATGCACCACATTGTGTCGATTTAACACAGAAAATCCTGGTGAGGCATTGAAGTTTGCAGCTACGATGTAAAGGAACGTGAAAAAGATTACCTTTGAAAAAAAAAGAAAGATATTCTTGAGTCTCAGTCAGGTGTGTTGACATGACAGGAACTGGAAAAGAAAGACGACGGGAATGCTGAAAAGTCAGACGACGAGCCAGAGAAGAAAACGAAAAACGAGGAAGAGGAAGAAATAGAGGAGGAAGAATACGAGGAAGAAGACCTCGAAGAGGTAAACGAAGAGCCAATTTGAAAAACATTTTACTTCATGTAACGACCAAGTTTACCGTTGCGTTTGCTTCCGTGTAGGACAACGACTACATTGAAAGCTATTTCGACAACGGCGAAGATTTTGCTGCCGACAGCGACGACAACATGGACGGAGAAGCGACATACTGAGGCGACGGGGCTCCCACGCAGACGTTTAAGTTAACACTTTTCACAGAGCGGTACTTTATTTTGTGCTACAGATTTTCTCTGAACAACATTGTAAATAAGAGTGTGTGAAATTTTTCAGAAGGAAATAATGTATTGAAAATATATTTATTTATTTTCCAAGCTGGACCACAGATTGAAGGCACATACTGTCATTTTTTTTTCAATTATGCTTTGTCAAAAAAAAAAAAAAAAAAAAAAAAATCAAAAAAAAACTGTGATGAAATAAAAGGGCTATAAAGCTAAGGTCTAAAATTTCACATGGTTACAAGTCAAAACATGTTCCCGACAAGCTCCAGTTTGCAATGGGAACTATGGGATGGTTCTCGATAGCTAGCAAAAAAACAGAATCAAGGTTTCAACTGGAATGTCAATACTGATAGTAAAACTAAAGCTGCTTTCACAATAAGTTAATCATGATCACAGTGGAAGCAGTCTACCTCTGCAAAACAGTAAGTGATTTAGTTCCAACTTTGTTTTGGGGAAAAAAAAAAAAAAAAAAAATTATAATAAATGTTGCAATACATCAACGTTTGAAGATACAGCCACTGATTTATCACGGAATAAATATAAGGAAAACAATGCATCTAATTTATTTAAAATATATATTCCTTTACAGCTGGCTTAAATGCACCAGTATAAATTACAAAGAAAAACATGTAATTCATACTGGGTACAACAGCTGACCTACCACTCCGATGTGAGGTTAGTTTCAGCCCTTCAATGCTCCTAGTTTCAAAAGCATCTAATCGAATAGACTGAAACAAAAAATATTGCAACACTACCCGTTTACCAGCCTTTACTGTTTTCAGTTCATCCCAGCAAATCTTACTAAACTATTTTAATCAATATAAGACCTTTTGAAAATGGGGAAAAATATTAATTCACTTAGTTTATGACGTGTGGGAATCAAAGTTCTGCTATGTTTCCCCAGACAATGACTTTATAACAGCAGGGGCCTCGTCTGCACCGCCTCCCTCTGGGTTTACTTGGGCGGCCTGTTTATGTCCCTCCGCAGGGTCTCCATCTTTGCTGAGAACGTCCAAAGTTTTACTTGTCACCAGTTCCTGTTGCCCGTCGCCAATGGTCTGGCCAGGCGCGCCGTGATGGCTAACCTCGGCTTTCACTAGAACCTCATAGTAGAGCAGATAAAACACGGGTGTGATGATGCCGACAAACAGCATGATGGCCACGGCCATCCACCATCTCATGCCCCAGTCCGCGCCGTAGTACGGGTCCTTTCTCTGTGCCGGTTTGTACTCCGCCTCCCCCAGCAGCGGCTGCTGCAGGGTCAAAGACGACACGACCTCGCTGAGGCTGCTCCGGGACGGGCCCGTGGATTTCACCAGCTGCTCAATGTCCTTGTCCTTCTCCAGGAGGAATCCTTCGACGCTGTCTGTGGATGAACAGGAGTCCGTGGAGGACTCTGTGGGGAGAGGCGCGACGGGTGAAACCTGGGCGACCCGCCTGACCCCGGTGGGCGAGACGGGTTTGGGAGGACCGGCGTTGTGAGTCTCTGTGAGCACACTGAATCGCCTCACAGGAATTTTTATAGAACGTAGAGCGAAGAAGTCCTGCTCTGTCAGGAGGTTGTTGGCTCGTTTAATGTCCGCCACCTACAAAACAACAATGGCGTCTTATACTGCACATTGAGTCATTAATGTTTTTTAAAATATGTAAACGGTCATATACAGGAGAAAACATTTTATATATTTGATGCAAAAAACTTTACCCAACACTTTGGTAGCAGCTTCCTGCTTATGTCAGCATAATTCCTTTTTGAGAACAGACTAAATCTATTGAAATCGAAGGGCAAAAATTTAAACAAGGTTCTTTTTCCTTACGCCCCCCCACCCCATCATGCTGGTCAGGCTCTTGCCCACACAGCTGCTTTGCTTATGCTGCAAAATTATCCAATACTTCTGTACTCGGATGGCTGCAAGCTTCCAGGACATAATTGCAATGTCTGAGGCAGGCTTTTACACAAGCAGCGCCGCATTTCTAGAACATCATCATTTTCATTTTGGCTCGCAAGACAATACATAAGGGGCTGCACGAGAAACTCAAGGCTCTCTGTGTGGTTTATAGTGCAGTTTCTATCTTGGAATAATGGAAAAAAAAAAATTAGCTTAATATTTGCCGAAAACACTGAGCTCAGTAAAAACACCCCTTTCAGTACTTTTTAAATGTACTATTAGAGACTTAACAGTGGAATTTTCTTGCAGTTAAGTGAGTGACTAGTTTCATTTTGGTGAAATCAGCCATGAATTACACAAAAAAAATTTTCTACTTGAGACTGTCGATTAAACTGGAACAAGGTGAGTGATGTTGAATACAAACATGTAGCTGCAGTTATGCAAATTTAGCCATGCAAAGCAAAGCTAACGCAGCTGGTGTAAAGCCAGAGCGTCACACTTCTTCATCTCTTCAAAACCAAAATAAAAGTAAGCTTCACCACATAATGTGTAATGTTCACTCTGAGATTAGAGAGAGACTATAATCCCATATTTCTTTCAAAAACATTCTGCGAATTAGATATCCTTAAGTCTGAGCTCATCCAGTAAATGTCACATTTTGCTACAAATCGAGAGGGAGAGGACAGTTCTGTGTGCTTGAAAATGGTTAAAAAAAACAACAAAAAAAAAAAAAAACAGGACATACTGAGCAGTGGTACTGCAGGGCAATGCTGTTCAGGGTGTCGCCCTCCTGGACGTCTCTGCTAAGGTAGATGATGTCATCCAGTCGCTCCTTGGACGTGCTCTTCCGCAGCCTGTCCTTACCCCGTGATCGGAGCTCAAAGCTTTCTCCATCCTCCTCTGACAGGTCGTTTTCTGAGCTGTTGGTCCCAAACAGGTAGGCATGGCCGCCATTGGCCGGCTGCACCATGGTGGCTGACTGGAACCCATAGTGTTGACTTCTACTGGACATTTTCCTCACTCTGAGAAAAAGAGGGCAGACGCCTTACTTCTACATGTATTTAGTTAATACATACCCGGACGATTCACTAACGCTGCTTTAGTTAAGGTGATGGATTAAAAGAATCTTAAAATCACAAAAAAGTTATTTGTTCACACAGCATGCACAAGCACATTTGTGCAAAAACAATTCAACAGATATTACAAAACATTTTTAACAATGCATGAAAGTTAGGACCTATATAGCATAACGGAGAAATATCCTAACGTCCTTTAATCAAAAGAACCCATAACGATGGAAAAACCTGATGTAAGCTCATAATATTGAATAAATCTGACTCCCAGATTTATTAATTTGTGCATTTATGGAAACAAAAGTCTGTTGTTATCGAAGTGTTGAAGTGTTGTCTAGGGATCATTAAAAACCCGGTCCTAACTAGATTATGTCCAAAAAGGGTGGGCACAAAGAGCACAGGAAACGGATAAGATAGTCTGGTATCAGACAGGTAAGAGCTATCGTGTCTCTTAACTTCTTTAAGTTGAAATAGTCATGCTGGTCTGTAATGTGATTCCATCCCTCATAAAATAAATAATCATGGCTGCTTATGGCAGGGAATGTAGGGGGGGGGGGGAAGCTATCTGTTCCCAGGTAAAAGTTTCCAAAAACCAGAAATTGGGAGCAGACCACAAACTTATGATCCTGGCAACAGCTGCAAATGCAATCTTAAATGTAAACACTGCACTAAATAAAGTTACTTTTACGTTTATGAGTTTATATTCTTAAATGGATTTCAGTTTACTGATATATCACAACACTAAAAGCCCGTTTGTATAAGTTTTATAACAATTCAAGACCAAACTGGTAAGTCTCCTCTCTAAAAATAGAAAATTAGAGGATGGTAAAGACGCTCACCATATTCTTTTGATTGTGACAGCCCAACGAAGATAATAGATGAGTAGATATACCAGAACACTTTGCCTATTTAAGTCCGCACACTTTGATCAGTCAAGGCGGTTGGTTGACATCTTATCAGATCAGGAGCCTGTCCTTTTGGACGTACTGCGCCTGATATCACAATCTGATATGCACAATCACTTCAAGTAAAAAAAAAAAAAAAAAAAAAACTACAAGGCCAAGTAAAAGAGGAGCATGTTAGCCCACACAAAGCTAGAGAAAAAAAAACAAAAAAACAATTCAAATGTGTTTACACAAAACAATTCATTGAATTCACCGGCCATTTATGGATGTGATAAGCGCAGCTATTGTGTAAACGCCACATGAGAGAGTTGACGTTAACTTCGTGTTCAACGATTTTATCCCAATAAACTGAGTTTGAGTCAATTAACTGAGCAGGAGACATTGATATGAAACAAAAACGCGAAACATAATGTTAAAACTAAAGATTTGAGTTACCTGCTGGGTTATTTTTTTAAAACAACGCAGTGTACATTAATTGTTTTCTCTTTGGCTTGAAAGAGAAGTGAGATCGGTTAGTTGAAGCTAAGCTAGGCTAGTACTACCCCGCGTCCACATAGGAATATTTAGTTGATGTTAGTAAGCTTTGTAGCTATTTAACAGCATTTGGAATTAGGTTTACAGATATTCATCAACAATTGTCTTTACCTGTTAAAAGAGAAACCAGTATAGTTAATGGTCCACGGTAATTCCCATAATTCCGCAGGATTATTTTCGGTCTCTCCTTAACACCAGTTGGTTTCTTACGTACGGTGCTGTTTCCACTGTTCAGGCCACGTCAACAGAATATTTACGTAATGACGCTATCGCCGCCTAAACGTAGTTCTCCATTTTTACCGCAAGATGGTGCCAAAAGCAATGTTTTCCATTTTGACTAGACTTTGTAAAATATATTTCAGAGGGTTTTACAAAAATTCTAGATAGGTGTAAAGAGAAAATGCACAACCATGCTGATGATTATAATTCGTGGGATTATATTTAATACCAACACCCCCCCACACACACACACAAAAACATATTTTTTTATTTATAAAAATATGCAGAAATACAGCGAGCAAAAAGGGAGAAGCAAAAAAAGAAAAAGCAAAATATCTATTTTTCTAGACAAAAACGCATGTTTAGGAGAAATAAAAAAAGAAAATATATTACTTGACGGAAACTCATGTGTAAGGAAAATGAAAAATTAAATATATAATTATGCTTTTATTTCTTATTAAAATGTATGATTTTATTTCTTATTATGTCGGTTTTGGTCCTCCATAACTTTACATGTTTCATATAAAGGGCTCCATCTTTTTGCTTTTTCCTGAAGTCTATCTCCTCCATTTCTTGATTTTTCTCTATTGTTCCCTTTCACTTCACAAATCTTCCCATTTTGTCTGTGTTTGCACTGAACCAGCAATCAGAAAACATGCTTCTGTTACATGACAGTTTACTGCTCTAAAGTAATGGGTTTCAAATGTTTTCTTCTCTGAAAAACACACCAGCAATAAATCTCAGGCTCTGAAAGGAGTGAATGGATTATTTAAATCCACAAGGGGGCGTCCTGAACTGTCTTACACTAAAGACTGAGCACGAAATAGAATTAATCCCAACCATAGTTATTGTTTTAGTATTTTGTAGAAAATATGTGACATTAGTTACACACAGAAAATGTACATTTTAACACCATTTGTGGCTTGTGATGATATAAAAATACAATAAATAAGCTCTTTGCTTGCTTATATTCTGCATTGTTAAATGGACTGAGAGACTGCTGATTTTTTCCTCTACCCTAAAACATGCATGTTTGGGCAGTATTGTACTGCCATGACGCTGTGACATGACAGCTGAGAGAAAGTTCTTCTCTCTGGCCGCACTGAACTGTTAATAGACAATTTGATCACTATGTTGTTTTATGCAACCTCTGCAAATGATCAGTTCAGCTGCTATTTTTTTTTTCAAAACACATTAGAGAAAATTGAAAAGTGGAGGAAAATTCTGTTTTTATTTTGCAATTTTGCTACTTTTTTTAAAGTAAATGGTTCATAGTTAAGTAAGGGACTTGAAAGATAATAAATATGGTTGTAACTAGATGATTTTTTGACAGACAAGTAGATCTGACTGGTGGTTTCGCTCAAGGCCAAGCATCTCTGTTTCTGTAGCGATCACAGTTGAAGTTGGTAATGATCTGCACAGCTCTGGATTCTGACCAGTAAATAAAGTTTATTTAGTCCTGCAAATTGCTTGTTTTTAAAGACCTGTTTGAAATAAATCAAATGTTTGTCAGTTTGAGTAAGCTAGAAGTACTTACAGGAATAGTGCTGCTGTCATTGTGTGTGTGCTAGAAGTGAGCTAAGGTGGGATAATTTGTTGTAAATATTTATTTTTTGAAGCAGGTCAAAGAGAATCCAATGCTGTAACGGCGGTTAATTAATGGAGATGCTCATTGTCGCTCTCATATCTTGTCTGTCAACAGTTAATAACATAAAAAATAACCCGTAAAACAACTAACAGTCTCGTTACTCAAAGAATGTTATCCAATGATAATATTTAACATTAACACAGCCTGCTGTAGTTTTCGGTGTGTAAACATCACGGTAGAAGTTTTATTAACGTAGAACCGAGAGACATAGATATCTATCCTCGCAACGGTAGGAAAACCTGACGAGGTAGCAGAGATACTCAGAACAGAACACCGTGACTGAACCGAAGCTACACCTTTATATTCCACACGGTGGCGCCGTCGGCGAACATACGGCGCACTACGTGTTCTCCCCGTGCGAGACGAACAGGATTAAAACATCGCGTCTCATTAGGCTTCACAGACATATGAGCTTGAGCCTCTGAGTAGCTATAAACTAATCTCATACAGTAGGAGCTCCCACATGGCGGCAGTCAGCGCGGAGTAGTGAGGTGTAAAGAAAGAGAGAGGGGGAGAGAGGGAGAGAGGGAGAGAGAGAGAGACTCTGAAACACTCCGGGGAAGGAAGGAAAGAAGGGAACCCGCGTAGTTTGGCACATTGCACCCGGCTCCAGCCCCGTTAGGTGACAGACGCGCTTCATCCCACGCTGCTCTCGGGGAAGCTAAAATCAACATGCCGTTTTAAATGTCTGGTGATTGGGAATATAGGCGGAGCTGAGGAGTTTTTGGAGCGCTCACCGATGTTATCCAGGGCAGTAAAGATATTGTCAATTATCTAGGACTGAAAGGACCAAGCAAGGTGTCAGGTAAGTTCACGTGATTTATTTTAACGCGCCTTGTTTATTTATTTAGATCTTGTCCCCTCTGGCGTTCTTGGTTTTGGTCGCTAACCTTAAAAACCTGAGGCGACCGGAACAACTTTAAAAGATCAATTCTAACAAAAGACTCGATGATGACTTCCAAGACAACAATTTATAGATTTATTAAACTGGGGAATGAAACCTAATGATCACTAATTCAGTAAGCTATTGTCAATGGTAGATTAATAGTGCAGAGAATAAAGGCACCAAATGAGTAGCGGTCCTCCTCATCAATTATGCCAGACGGCTCCAAGACAGACACATTGTGTGAGACTATAAGAAAACGATTAAAAGTGCTCGGCCACTGCTAATTTCTTTTCCCGCCCAGCCAAAAATACCCCTCGGAGCAGCTAATAAAATTGAAAAGCCTAAATATTGATTCAGCGCAATCAGTTTAAATGAATGACGGGGCAGCCCATTGAGGACGGAGACAAACGCTTCCATGGTTACATCCAGGATCTCCACTGTGATCACGGCGCTTTGTGTGAGGTTTTCTCTCTCCCACTGAAATAAAACAACTGGCACACACGGAGAGCAAAGGGAGGGGACCCTCTCTCATAGACCCAGCCGACTAATCTATATAGGCTTACCCGGACTATAAGTAATCTTGGCACACTTTGAGTTGCGCACATGTGCTGCTACTGTTAAATTAACGCCTATGGAGCCGCCCTTTGCGCCTTTGCCCATATGTTCAGGCTCTGTAGATCACGCCGGTTGTTCTGGTTGGGTTCTGCGAATTGTTGAACACGTTCTCCTTGCCTCTAATTGATCTGACGTGATGTCATCTTGGTGCGTCCCTGGCAAATCTCTATTGTTGCTTCATCTGTGGCGCCTCAGCGGAGTTAAATCCTTTCTCTCCCCCAGGGGATTGTGAGAGCCGCTTCTGTATCCATTCAGCAGTTACACCTGCTCCTCCTCAGCATCAGACTTCACATCTTACTCTATTGTTCATTTTATATCTGTGGACGTTTCAGGCAGTTTTTCTGTTTCTTTGTTTCAAAATTGAGCAAAAGTTTTATATTCTCCATGCTTATGCACTCTGCCTCATTGAATTTGCCTTTACAGCTTTGGTGTCCACTAAGATCCTCACTTGCCCAGAGGCTTGGGTCCCTTTGTTTGTCAGTGTTTATGTCATTGCCTGGCAGGGGTCAGCCCCCATTCGCCTGTGTGAGGGTCTGAATGTGATTCACTGGGCGGAAACTGTTTTACTGCCTGCCTCGGTCCCCTTCTGTCTCACCCCCTCCCCACGGCTGCACAGTACAAAAGGGGGGCTGAGCCATAAACGTAGCCTGTTCATTATGAAAGGTGCTGGAGTGTTGCACGTCACAGACAGGAGGAGATTGATGTTTGGTGGAGATGCTTGGGGAGGAGATCCCATTGCCAGTGTGTGGCAATGGAGGAAACAGTGCAGGTCTGCAACAGGTTACCCTGACAGATCTGTGTGACACAGGTGCAACGTTGTTTGGAAAAGTTGAACAAAGATGGTCTTTACACTTCCTTGGAAAAGTGTTCTTAGCCCATTGGAAAAATGTAATGCAGGTTGAGTTGTGAAGCAACACCTGAAGCGCTGGACGTCTCATGGAGCAGCGCACGGTTCAATCTGTCACTCAGAACTGGGCACAATATGGCGCAACTGCAAACCGACAAAGACATGGTTGTTCCACAGCTCAGGGGGGGGAATCTGTTGACAACAGAGCTTTTCGGCACGCCCTCCACAATCTGGCCTTTATAGAAGAGTAGCAATGAGGAAATCACTGCTGGAAGAAAACATCAAGAAGTCCTGTTTGCAGTTTCCCTCAAGACATTTAAAAGACGCATACACCGCTCCATATGTGGCACAAGTGAACCCTGCGCATCAGGTGGTGGCAGCACTATGCTGCGGGGTTGCTTTTCTTTAGGAAGGACAGAATCTGAGTACATGACAGTCAAAAACTTGAGGCTGGGGCCAATGTCAGGTCACCTTCAAGCAGGACAACAAGCCTAAATGTCCAGCAAGAACTACAAAGGAATGGTTAAATTAGTGCTTCCAAAATATATCGGCTTGATATCGTCTTTCACATATTAAAAAAAGTTAGTCATGTATCATTTCGCTTTCGCCTTTCGGAAATACACCACTTTGGAACACAAAACCATAACATTTATTAAAGTTTGGAGTGTTAAAATTACCAAATGTGAAAATGTTTTGTATAATTTGCTCCATGAAGAAGTAAAAATGGAGTGGGGATGTAACAATGCAAAATTCCTACTGTTTTGTTCTGAGGTAATGAAACCCAAAGTTGATTTCAGAAGAACCCAACAAACAGTTCAGTCATGAATGAGTCTCTTGAAATTCCTCTCTTGTTTTTCTTTTTTTTTTTTTCATAATTATCATAATCGTATATTTATGCAGCATTTTGTGTTGATGACAAAATCAATTTCATTTTGTTATGTTTACGCAATACTATTAAATCCAGCCAAACTCAAACAACAATGTCTACATTTTTGTTGCAAACAGCCTGGAATATGAGCAGCTCTGAAGAGCACAAATTGAGCGGATCACACATTTTGTTCATTTGGAAAGGCTTCATGGCCATCTGTCCTCCTACTGTTGCCTTTTCATTTTTTTACCACTGCTTGCTCTCATTATTATTGTTGTGTTAGAGACAAAATTAGCATTCAAAAGCAACCAGAAAAACAGCTTACTTCAAGGAAACACTGTTGATACAGGTCATTATGGCTTGACCTAACGTTTCTTGAAAAGGATTCATAACACTTGCACTTTTAACATTATGTCACATAATAGCCTCATACGTCAGTGCTTTGGGGTTTTATATCTTATATCAAAACAATATAGTCCATAAATGTGAAGTGGATGAAAAACTACATGTGTTTTTCTTCTTTCATTCTTTTTTTTTTTTTTTTTTTTACAAATAAACATAAAAAAGTGTGACATTTTTGCAGCACTTTTATCTAGCAGTATAGAAGCACTTTTACTTTATACTGCTAGATAAAGTGCACCTTGCAAAACTTACAGTCAATATTAATACACAACTGCTCTGTGAAGCCGACCTTGGAAGTTTGTTAGAAAACATGGTATCTTAGTAGAAGCTGCTAAGGGCCACAGCTCAGGGGCATTTCAGAAGCATTTGTTATTTTGTTTTTCACAATTTATTTTACAGAGCAAGCATGTGGAAAAAAGTGCTCTAGTCAGACGAGATGAAAACCAAATCTTTTGGCATTCATGCAAACATTGTACGGTTGTGTGTCCGTTGTATACTCTCTTTTGTGTGTGTGTGTGTGTGTGTGTGTGTGTGTGTGTGTGTGTGTGTGTGTGGGTGTATTGGTTTGGGAGAGGAGCTACACATACATCTCTGGGTGTTTGAGTTGAACAAAATTGAGCCACGTTTCACATACTTCCATATCTGGATTGGATTTTCCTCTGTACTTTTTCCCACAAAATCCTCATCGGGGGTTGTAGCATCCACCCACTGAAATGTGGCCAAATTTGTTAGGTAGAAAAAAAAGGTCATGTGTTTTATCAGAAACAATTGTTCATTTTCTTTCTTAAAAATAAGTCATGATTTATTGATCGATCGATCTATCTATCTATCTATCTATCTATCTATCTATCTATCTATCTATCT
>NW_015112710.1:113395-116627 GCF_001443285.1 Poecilia latipinna | reverse complement strand
ATCCATCCATCCATCCATCCATCCATCCATCCATCCATCCATCCATCCATCAGGATAATTCAAATTCATTGTTTTATAACTGACAGATATTTTCCCAACCTCAATGAATTATGTTTTAAATAACCAATTTTAACATTGATTTAGAATAATTTTGTTGAGAACTCAGCAAAGACAAAACCTTTGTCTAAAAAAATTATCCAACATCTGAAAGGCTACCTTTTCTACAAGAATAACATTCAGTAGTGCAACTGTGTCACTAACTAGTGCACAATACTTTTTGCTCTGTTATAAAGCTCTGAAAAAAACCCAAAAAAAAACCAACAAAAAAAACAAAGAGATCACGGCACTGAACTCCATTGAAAACCTCATGGTTATTCCACCAAATATTGATTTCTGAACTCTTCCTGACTTAATACATTAATATTGTTGACTGTAAATGAATACGCACTTGTTTTCTTCGCATTATTTTAGGTCTGAAATCACTGCATCTCTTTTGTTATTTTGACCGTTTATCATTTTCTGCAAATAAATACTACATTTTTGCTTGGAATTTCATGACATGTTGTCAGTAGTTCATAGAATAAAAGACCAATGTTCATTTCACTCAAACATATTTATCAGAGAAACTGATCGTTTTAAGCATCCAATATGGCTGCTGCATTTGTTTTATATGTCTTTGTGAGCAGGTTCATGTAGCACATTTGTTCACAGGATGGAGAGAAATTTGTTCTTATGGGCATGTACCACTATCAGTGGCAACACAGTAATGAGCAAATATTCTCAGTTTTCCCTAAGGAGGGCACATCTCACATCCAATGTACTAAGGATGTGTGTGTTGGTGCATGTCCTATGGAAATAGTTGAGTAGAGCTGAGACAAAAAATAAGTGAGTGTTAAAAGGAAGCTTTGGACTCTGTTGGAGAGGTGGCCAGTATGCTAAACATGATCGTAGCTAATGGATAGAAAGCTGTGTGTGACAAAGTTTGAAACCACCATTCATAACAAAAGGGATCACAAGGGAACAAAAGAATGCTCCTTAAATTTGTGCACTGGGCACCGAGTTGTGAATCAAACCAATTTTCTCTCAAAATGAGCCTACCTTCTGTGTTGAACTGGTCCTTTGAACTCATTTGAAGAGTAATTAGCATTTCATCCAGATTCCAACCAGTTACATGCAATGAAGCAATACTCTTTCTAGTTTTTCTCTTTGGTCTGTGAGGCTATTGAGGACAAAACCTTGTTTAATCCTCTGGGAGTATTCTTTTTTCTTTTTTTTTCTGTAACTCTGTCATACATGCCAATCAGTCGACCAAAACTGGAAAACACTCAAAATTGCTTTTCCTCAATTGGAACCACTTCCCTTTTCTTTATCCCTTCTTTCCCACTATACCAAAAGAAGAAAACTCTAGTTTTTGGTAGGAGATGAGATGTTATTGGCTGAAGTTGAGAGCAGCCAACCAAATCCGTGTGGACAATGCATCAGGAAAGCTCTAGCTCTCTCTCTCTGTTTCTTTTTTCACAGCAAATTGCACACTTGATTGGCAGTCTCCTGTCCCTGAAGTATAAGTGGTTGCTTTGAAAAGTATCATCTGACAATAGTCAGAGGGCGGTCCTCATGGATTTTTCGTCTTTAGAGAGGTGTCCATTCAGTTGGTTTCTGAGTCCTCCCTGGTTTAATCGAACATTTTTGTTGCAATATACGACTCCAGCATTGTTGCGAAGAAAAAGTTATTCCCTTCTTGTGGAAGGATTTTTGTTTTCCCCTCTCAAAATAAATACAGCTCCAGAGCTTTTCCAAAACAAATCCAACAAGTAGGGAACTTTTGTCAGATTTAAAGATGCATGTTTAAGCTCTACCCAGTTATTAAGTTTCTTAATTTCTTCTCCCCAACGTTTTTCTTTTTTCTTCTATTCGGCGGGAACATTTGCTGATCTAAAAATACCAGTGACAGAATAACTTGTGAAGCACAATTATGGACTGGGACGCTAAGTAGGAATGGCAGCCGTGGCTGCGCTGGGCTGAGAACGGGCAGTGGGTGGTTTCTGAGGTAGGGCCTGACACTTATTGGTCTGGTGGCATCACTTAGTGTGGAAAACAGCTCAAAGAGGACCTGGTTCAGTAAACAGCACAGGAGGCTCTGTGGTTTGGTGCCAAACACGGAACATTAGGCAATCATGCACAAGCCGATCGAATAAACAGACGTTTTGTATTTTGCCTATAGCTATTGGACGGCACAGTGGAATTGTTTGTCACACTCTGTGTTTGCGTTTAGTTTTGTGAAGCTGAACATGTTTGCCTTTTCCTTTGAAGAAGAGTAAAGTTGACCTCACGAAGCTCAAATGAGCCATTTATATGTTCAGTGTTGCAGTAAATAACAAATTTGACATCCCACCACAAAGCACTTAGAATGTGTATATGCCCCTGAGGACTGGCTTTGTACAGTTTACCATTTACAGTGGCTTGTAAAAATACGCGTACCCTTTTTCCATTCCATCACATTACAACAACCAACTTCAATGCATTTAATGTGGATTTTACATGATGGACAAACACAACTTACATCAAAATCATAAATTGGTGTGTGGGGATGGTGTGTTCATGGTAAAGATCTGTTGAAAGTTTTTTTCTGTCTGCTGAGTTGTGGATCTTTGCAGCTCCTCCAGAGTTGCCATGGGTCTCTTGCCTGCTCCTCGGATTAATGCTCTTCTAATAGTCTAATAGTTTAGATTGAAATGCAGTGCTTTGCTATATTTGCTGTTGTGCCATTTATAGAGAAGTGGTTCATACTTGCCACTAGGTAAATGACTGATCGCAATTTGTTGTACTGGATATTATTTACACCTATCAGAAGGTGCTGGATACAAATGTAGCTCAAAAATTTCGGCTTTTATTAGTTAAAATTGAGATGGAAAGAACCCCCTGTCCCCAATTTTCTTTCTATCTCAGTATTATGCACTTCTTATGTGTTGCTCTGTCAGAAAAAGTACCAATAAAATACAATGAAATGTCCAAGAGTTGTAAATAGTTTTACCTTATAGTGTATTTCTTTCCCTCTGCCATGTCTTACAATCTTTCTGTATATACCGCTGTCTATTTCTGTGCCTATCCTTGTCAGAATCGGTTATTTTGTCCGATTGCATGACCGGTGTGAATTTGTGCAGAGAAGAGACACGCAAATGTCCTGGAACCTCTGTTATAGTAGTCAATTTTAATGACAGAGTCGTTTCTCTTT
>NW_015112710.1:92879-109256 GCF_001443285.1 Poecilia latipinna | reverse complement strand
TAAGGTGGAATATGTGCTGATCAGATGTAAGATTAAGATCAAACTAAAGACACAACATCCCTCATGCTGTTCCAGTAAACCTTTTTGTGTTTATAAGAATGTAGCTTCAACATTTGATATTAAAGTCACCTCATTCAATCTTTCCTGACCCCTTTAAGATTAAGTATGATCCAGCTGCACCGATCATTTTGGACAGTTTCTGATCATCAGTTTTGTAAAACTGACCTGGGACCAGCTTGAGTCAATTTAGATTTGAAGAACTCTAAGTAAAAAAAAAAATAATACTTTTTCAAACTTTTTTGATACACTGAAAATTTGTCTTTTTTTTATCAACAAAATCTTCTTGGTGATAAAACAGTTGCTTCTCTCAGACAGACAGATTAAAGCTCACTGACATTCACCTCAAGTTGCAGAAGTGGACTGTCACACGACATTTCTTTTCTTATAAGAGCCTTTCAAATTTAGCAGACTTCTTAACTAATATGTGAAAGACAAAAGATCAATATTACTCTAAGTGAAATCATTTAGTCTTTATGGTATAGACATTACCCTTAAGAGGCTTTGCTGTCCTGATCCTTCATTAATTACGCATTGGAAGCACCTTCACACCTTGTGTGCAATAGGCTAACAGCTAACATGTCTTAGAAGAAAACAACATTTAATCAGATATTGAAAAGAGCTACTGTATGTTTGAGTCTCCTTCCCTCAGTAAGGACTTTCACAAATATGAGTTTTGTTAGTGCAAAGAAAAAGAAGGAGCAGAATACCAGTGGTTCTAAGTTGTTCTTCAACAGTTTTTCCTGCATTATTTTCCCTCTACTGTGGCGCACTGCACTCAATTGAAACAGTAATACCGACATTTCCAGTTTTTCTTTTGTTGACGGAATTATTGTACTGCGGTAGCGCAGCTATGGATGGCAGAATTCGAATGTGTGTATCAGAGCTGATAGCAGTCGTATGCAAGCGATGGGAATTTTATCCAACTCACAAGGTGTGGTGTTGCATCATGAACAAGACAAGAACTGATAAAGCAGACTGAGAAAGCAGACTCTCGAGTTGCTCTTGATTTGTTGATTGATTTTGTGTGCATGTGACACAAATACGATGAATTAGTACATTTTGAAATTTCTGGTTCAAAATCGCTATTATTGATTAAGAAGTCTAAAGAATACTTAAAGAAGGACAGTGTAATTTAACTACTCATTGATACCAAGAGTGTTAACCTCATGTATAATCCGTGTACTGTGTGTTTTAGCTTTCGTGAGCAAAAAAGGCCAGCTTTTGCGAGAGGACTGACATTTTGAAACGGCTGGATGATGAAAATCAAAAAACAGTGTTCAGCTGGGAAATCAATTTTCCAAAACATGTTTAAGCATAGGACCTAACAAACTAATATACTGTTGAAAGGGTAGCAGCTTGGAATTGTGGAACTTAAATGCAAACTTTAAATCATTTTGTTTTGAAACCCAATAATATGTTTACATTTGCCTTCAACTATTTGTTATGAGTACATTTGGCAGTTCTACATCAAGAAATACAATAATTTTCTACATAGTAGGCAAATGATTCTTAGTGAACTCAGTTTGGGTTCCAGAAAATAAAGTAATGTTGTGGCTCAGGAGGTAAAACATGTTTTCCAGCAATCACAGGGCTGGTGGTTTGATCCTTGGCTCCTCTAAGTCTCCTGTGGCGAGATACTGAAGCCCAAAAATGGCTCCAGTGTATCACCAGTTTGTAGAATTAAATAAGAAACTGTTTTATGTTTTTATGTGTTCATTTGAAGATGTATTGTGGCTTGTAGTTTAAAGTGCATTAAGTGAAAAAAGGTTATACAGAGAAGCTTGTCTACATGTAATAAGAGGCCAGTTGGGTGAGGCCAGGAGTAAAGGGGAATGCCAGTAATGGGACTTTGCCCAAGTCTCAACAGCATGAGACGTTGAGATTGTGTCTTTGGTTTATGGTTTGGATTATTCAGATTAATAGAAATTCACACCACAACAATATAATAATCCACAAAAGGTATTTTAGTGCAATAAATCAATAACAATGTATATCGTGACAGACACATGATCATTACCAATAGATTATTCATCAGACAGAATATATATTGAATATATAGAATATTCACTGAACTGAAATCCAAAAACTGCACAGCTTTCTGGGAGATGTAGGCGAAGTTAAAGCTTTGGCTGCTCAACTTGTCAAGGCTTGGTTACCTAGCAACTAACCCATTGTCAGATTAACAGAGTATTTTTAACTATAGAAAAACCTTGATATAAAGACATAAGAGCATGAACGTAGATAAATGTCTCTCAAAATGTTTCACAAATAAAATAGGAGAAATGTGAAGTGCATAATGCAGTCAGCCCTTTTTACTTCTATAAATAAAGGCTGGTGCAACAGCCTTTCGAAGTTGGAAGTTAAATGAAGAGTCCCCCTATGTCTGATTCAAACATAGTGGGCATATACAGTTGCCATGCAAAGATTTTAGATCTTACGTCTCAATTTTAAGAAGTAAGAAAACGATTGTCGAAGCAAAGGCTTAAGATGTCCCATGTAAGATTTACCACTCCCCATGCAAGAGACACAGCAAAAGTATTGAAGGAGGTGCTCTGGTTACATAAAAATAAAAATAAAAATTACATAAATAAAATTTTCTGGCCTATGTGCAAAACCCTATGTGAGGTGAGAAACCAACACTGCACATTGTCATGAATGCACCATCCTTAAAATCGATGGTGTTGCCAACATGCTGATCCTAAAAAGTTGACATGGAAGCTTTGCTGAGATAGTAGGAAAGTGAACAGAGGTAAAAAGATAGAAACCCTGGAAGAAGCTGTAAGAGACTGTAAAACGTTTGAGAGTAGGGTGGGAGTTCACCTTCCAGGAAGACAGTCACCATAAATGTACAATAAGATCTATGATGGACCAATTTAGATCAAGGCAGAATGGTCCAGTCAATCTCCAGAGGATTTGGAATTAGTAGCAAAACTTGAAAATAGCCAAATGAGCTTGAGCTATTTTGCAAATAAGAAAGTTTGAAAATTTAAGCATAATGCCCAAGACTTGCAGCTTTGACTGGAGTGTTGTTTTTTTTTATATTCCCCTTTCAATTCATGTTTTGAATTCAATGGTCTGAAGTATTCAGACTGAGACCTTGCTAGGTACTTTTTTGTAAACCGAAGAAGCAAAAAAACTGCATCTGCATATTGTAGCGGCCCTGAAACCCAATTCACATATTTTTGCTGATGTAAAAATTGGGTGTTTGCGTGTGTTTTTGTGTGTGTGAACCTGTCTACATGAACTCTGACTCTTGGGTTTTGTCAATGTCAGAGGTCTGCGCCAGGCGCTCCACGCCGCCTTTAGCTGTGACAGACAGGTCCTTGGGGCCCCTCTGATCCCTGGGGTCAGGGTTGGCAAAACGCATGACTTGAGCACAAAAACTGCCCCACCACTTGTAAAACAAACCTGTGCCATCTACTCAGCATCTGCTTTGTATCAAGCCCTCTGAAGGAAGTTCAGGATCCCAGCCGTTGGATGCAAAACGATCGCCTCTCTGTTTTGGCGTAGCTTTGTAGGAGGTTAGAGTGCTGCATGCTTGCTACCATCAATCACAGAGATGATCTAAATAATGAAAGGCTTTTTATTTTTTTTTCCTTTTAGTGGAATAATTTGGGGTTGTGAAGCAAACTGTTTTCCAGAAAAATGCTTAAGAGTCTGACCTTTGTTGCTACATTGCATCTCATATGTTTAGTTTTTGGTGATAGAATTGTGGAGATACATTGCCATTACAACCTTTGAGCAGTTAGGGCTTACAAGGAGCTCTCAAAGAGCTGATGTGAAAGCAAGAGTTTGTAACATTTCAATCAGGCTTGTGAATTAAGAAAGTTTCTCAGTCCCACAATTGGGACAAGCAGGGCAAATAACCGGATTTACTCGACCCCAGCTCCTTTTTGTCCAGCAACACACTCACCTCTGTTCCCCTCACCCTCCACCCGTCCCCACTAACCACCAGTCTAAATCCTTTTTTGATGGATTTTCCAGCAATCTCTACAGTGCTGTGGCTGGGACATGACACATGCACACACACACACACACACACACACATGTCCTTGACTTCAGCTCAGCACCGCGGAACACTCACACACGTAATAAGCTCTTTCTTTGTCTCATCCGTAACTAAGTGTTTAATAGCTATATATTATTCTTGTACTATTAAGGCTTTTTCATCAAAACACAAACTGCACAAACTGAAACTAAGGGTATCTCAGATATAAAACAACTGGAATGGAAAATTTGAATAATTGGATATTTTCAGCATTTAGGTATTTCTGTGTTAAAAAAAAAAAAAAAAAAAAAAAAAAAACAACTAGCATGACTTCATCAACCCTGGCTGCTGATGTTGATGTCAAGCCTTGTAATTAAGAGTAAATAGTCTTTGAAAGACCTTCTGTGTTTTTGCTGTTGGTGAAGCTGTGTGGTGTGCATTATGAATGGGATGGGTATAAGACGCGGGAAGGAAGGGAACGATCACGAGTCCAGCTAAGCTTTCAAACTGGCTCCACCCCGCTTGTCATGCTGTGATGTTTTGTTGTGTTAACCATGACAACTGCCTCTGAGGCTCCATCCAGCTTTAGGATTATTCTGGCTGAGAGAGCTAAGAAAGAGATGACAGAAGAGAGAAAATGACTGGGAAGATGAGAAAGAGAAACAACATTCGAAAGGTGTAGATAGGTGACAAATTGAGAAAAGACTTTAAATATATGTGAAAAACAAAGGGACGACAAATGCTTCATACAAAAATATTTAAGAAGGCCTGAAACAAATCCATCAGGCAATCTCTTCTTATCAAAGTGGAAGAGCATTTCAAAGACACACATTTATGACACAATGAGAAACTTTAGAGACGCGTCCTCCAAACCTAATATGCATTTCCATTTATGGCTTGTGATGTCATGTCTGCCACCACACCACCAGCAAACCCTTTTTAATGGGAAATTTTTCAAGTGGATGAAGAGTCAGAAGTCAGATAAACAAACTGAACCCATTAGGTGTTTGTGAGCATAAAGTTGATCTAGTAAAAATGTTTTTAGCATGACTTTTATTTTTTTTATGCATATTGTGAACCATCTGCTGCTGTCCATGGATCTCATTGTTAAAAAAAAAATCAAAACCAATTCTCCTCAGCATTGATTTCTCTTTAGTTCTGAGCCAAGTGAAAGAGAGAACATTTGATTGCAAATGTGGTCTGACTATTTTAGCTTTAGCTTGATGTAGCATTGTAGTGCCAAAAACATGTGGAACGAAAACTAATTGAAGACAAATAAAAGTTTGGATGGCATGGCAGATGGGTCCTCAGAATAAAACTTTCCATCTACATTTTCCTCCCACAAATAAAACAAGGATTGATTATGTGGAGAAACGCGACTCATGTACAACCAATTCATATATCACAAATTTAATAAATGGTATGATAATGATAGCTTGAACATATTGGACATATTGTAGTACTGATGCCTGTAACAATACTGGTCAGAACTGGACCAGAACTTGTTATTCTACACTGTGGTGAACTGTAATTTGGTAACAGTAATTTGGGCTCATCAAGGAACATATCTAAATACCGCCAAATGGTACTGATTTGTTAAGTTTGCATGCCACTGCTCTCAGATAACACTTCCCCTGACCTCTTCCTCGCCCGATAAACCATCATAAAACTTTTTACCTCATAAATTCAAATTCCAGCTGGAAATTTTACTAATGCTTTTTTCAAATGCAATGTATTTGCTTTTTCACAACTTTGAGCTGTGGGCATTCCTGTCTATTGTTTTATTTATTTATTTTTGTATATATACATTTCTCAATTTTATGACCGTGAGCTGCAATCCTAAACACATCTTACGAGGAAAAGTTGCAAAAATTATATTTGCTCTTTGGCAGCCAGTAAAAATTAGGTAATTTTAGATGTACAATCTACACATGACCTGTTTCCACCGGCTGTAGATGAAATTTCGTAGCGTCATTGTATTTGAATGTAAATGAAATTTTTTTAAAAATACAAATCAGCAGTAAATAACAAATTTTACTATGTTTGTGTATCGCTCTTTGTGTGTAAAATATTTATTTATTTCCTCTTTCTGCAGGAATGCTCCCTGTCCTCCTGCTAGCTGGGTTGATTCTGGCTCTGTCCATCCCTGGCACCTTGTGTGAATCAGCCACGCTGCGTTTCTTCGGGCAGACGGACTTTGTCGTCAACGAAACCAGCACATCTGTGGTCCGACTGGTTGTGGAGAGGTTGGGAGACCCTGTCAACGTGACAGCTTTGGTTCTTGTAGGTCTAGTATATCACCTTTGTTTCACTGTAGTTGATTTTTTCTGCCCAGGAAATCCTGCAGCCTTACATGCAACTATTCTGTCTTTATTCAGATATACTGTATTTCCTCCTTATGAATCTTTCAGAACAAGTAAGACCTAGTGTTTTTTAATTGGGTCAAGGACAGGATTATATATTTTTTGTCAAGAAATCAATGTGATTGTTCAGAAATTGTAGTTGTAAGGAATGTTTTGCTGGGTTTTATTTTAACCACATAGAGGAGGTTAATTTTCAGGTTCTCTTTCCCTGCATCTGTACAGCTAAGGCAGCTATCCAATGCAGAATGATGAGGCGGGGGTCCCTGCATTTCTCAATATCCCTACTTTACTTTTGAAACATGCTCATTATTGTGTGTGCATTTGGACATGTTTAGAACATTTTGTCATCATGCCTACCAGAAATATGCATGGACCAGTACAAGATTCTCATCATAGTGTTAGCATGAGCCGAAATACAGGAGTCTCAGTCTAGTCACACAAAATTACAACTGTGTAATGCCATCTGACTGTTTTTATATGAAACAGAAGTACAGCAATTATTCCTACCGTTGCCAAAAAAAAACCTTACATAGTGACTATTACAGTAATCACAAATTACTGTACTTGTGTAGGACTTTAACAAGTCCAGAAGAACCCGAAAGTACTTTACACAACATTCAGCTATTCACACATTCTCACACGCATTCACACACTGATGGTGGTAAGCTACACTGTAGCCTCAGCTGCCCCTGATGCAGTCTGAAAGAGGTGATTATCTTTGTCACATATACCTATACCTGGTATATTTACCAGAAAGTAAAAACATTGTTCCCTTAATAAGAGTGATGGCTGGATCTTTTTTGTCCCCAAATGATGAAAGGTCACGTTTTTCATGAAAATGCGGCACACCTGTTGCTGCATACATGCAGTGTATAAGCACATGTAGGTGGGGGCTCCACACTGAGGTACTCTGATTCACCATCTCATTAGAAAGCATTTTAAGCAGTTCTTCTTGTGACTTGAATCATTTTTAAGTCTATGAAAGCACAACTTTTTTAAACCTTGAAGATGAATCTGTATTTGTATTTTTTTATTTTCTTTGCTATATGCCATCTCTGCACTTTCTAAAACTTTATACTTACATTAACTTTACGGCATTTTCTCAGCCATTTCCTTATTGTTCTGTTGATATGTTTCGGTGGTACTCCTTCCATTTGTAATTTGCAATCTCACATTTAATCTTGAAAATATTGTGACAATTTGTTCTTTTGATAACTTGTGTACAGCTAGAGGGAGTAGACACTGGTGACTTTGAAGCTGTTAATGCTGCAGCCTTCCTTCTGTCTACTGAGTCCAGTAAGACCATTTTCATCGCTGTGAAAGATGATGACCTGCCTGAAGCAGATGAGACATTTACCTTCAACCTTAAACTACAGGTAAACACCCTTTGTTTCACATCAAGTTTAACTTGTGTATAGTAATCAAATGTGTACTTTTCTTTTTATTATTACTATCTCTTTGCTGATGTGAAAGCTATTATTTTATCTATCTAACACAGTGGTTCCCAACCTTGCTTCTCAAGTACCCCTGACCTGCATGTTTTATGTCTCTGATCCAGCATACCTGATTCAAATGCTTACATCACCTCTCTAGCTACTAGAGGAGGTGGTTAACAAGCTTGTTAATCACCCATTCATTTAAGTCAAGTGTTTGGAAGCAAGAAGACACCTAAAACATGCAGGACAGGGGCACTTTAGGACCAGTTTTGGGAACCACTGGTCTAATGTATTTTCCTCTTCATATCTTTTTGTATGTCTGGAGTTATAAGTTTTGTCACACAAACAAATTTTTCCTTTAATTTGGCCTTAGGTGTGCCTTTTCTTACTCACCTTTCTCATATGTCAGTTTTAGATATGAAAGGTCCCAGGCTGCAAGTGTGTGTGTGCGTGTGTACGCGCGTGTGTGTGTGTCTGTGTTGGGGAGGTAGTGTGAGTGGTCTCCATAGTGCATGTGTTTTGTAATGGATGGTGAACATTTCACTCTGTTCAACTGTGTCAGGGCAGTGTGACTTTTTCAATGACTTCAAAATTGGATGGATTTTCCTCATATAAAGAGCAAGTGAAAATTGGAAGATCAAAGGTCAGGGCTGTATGCACAATCCACGACTGCCACCAAGATGTGTGATCAGCTAAATTAATCAGAGTAGATCATGAGTAAGAGCTGCTTCAAGCTTTCAGCATGCAGAGGTGAGTAAATCTTTATCAATGCAGACAGATCATCTGCATAGCGTAGTATGAGATTAAGTAATGATATAAACTGATCCTTGACGGTACATTTGAGTAATGCTTATGTAACTTTTTTAAAGCAGTGAGGTACTTGTGCAATATGGCATCGCAGAGTTGAGATACTCATACTGTGGGATTTTTACACATCTCCAAAACAATTACCTGAAAAAAAAAAACCCTGTAAGACACAGCACGGTACTTTGCATTCCAGTTACACTGTGACTGTTCATCAGTTTGATTGATTGCTTCAGAAAGTGTATTTTTTATATTTAGTTGAGCTTTAAGTAAAGTTTTTTTTTTCTGGTAATATATGCTGCAAAGTCTCATCACAGTATGGGATCCTTTTGCCTAGAGAGGATCTCCATGGTTTTACGCAGGCTTTGGCTGTCAAGCTTGATTGATGAGTTGGTGTCATCCCCCTCAGTGAAAGACCCTAAAAGATCATTGTAAATCACTAATTGTTAAAGTGGTACATCAATGTGTAGACTGTTCAGGTTTGAACAGCTGGCTGCTTAAACATTTTTTTTCCCACATCATTCTTTAACTGGAGTATTGAGTAACGTTTTGTTAAAGTCCAGAAGCACAAGTCAAAGACCAGACGAGGCCCAGTTTGTTTACACTACAGCAGGGACAAAGCTCAAGCCAAATGGTTGCCTATCATCTTACTGATGGGCTGTCAGGAGAATGAATGTGTGGCACCATGGGTGTCATAGATCAAGCAAAAGTGAGAAATAAAGGACTGATTGGGTTTCATCCATCATTCCTGACAGTTAAATCTGTTTTAACAGAAAATGTTAGTCTGACTTTGGTTGACACATAGCAGCTTGGTCGTTAAGAAACCAGACAGATGCAATAAATAAAAGAACATGCTGTTGGTTGTACAATGACGGTAAACAAAGTTGGCCTCTAAGATGGAAATGTGTGCCTCTGTGTCTTTTTATCTTTGAGAATCTAGATGTTTAAATAAAGATCTGTGTGAACAGTTTCAAACCCACCCCATGGGTCCGGAACTGTGAGTCGACTTTCAACAAGGCATAACCATCTGAATGAAAGCACTGTGGCATGTTTGTTTGTGGGGAAGGATGAATAAGAGGTGTGATATATGTGTTCTAAATCTGCTTTACATGCTTTGTGAGTTGTGACAAAGAAATTTTGCAGGCACATCTTGAAAATCTTAAAAATATTAATTTATTAATTTTAAAAATTAAATTAAACTTGCTTATTAGAATCATTTTACACAGTGGTGCAGTTTGAAGGATAATTTCAAAGAGTGTTTTCTCAGATATTACGAAGTACAATTTTTTTAATCTCAAAATACTGAAAAATGGTTTTATTTACACTGCTAATTGCACTCAGTGCTCATTTTGGGCTACCTTTGCCCGAATCACTACATCAAAATGATGTGGCATGAAGGTAATCAACCTGTGGTGCTGCTGACATGTAATAGAAGCCCAAGTTGCATTCAAGACCCATAAAATCCTAATGTAATGTCAAGTATGCTGAAACTTTAAGTGTGTTAGGCTTTAGTGCCAATTGACAGAGCACAGTGCAAGTCCTAAAAAGGTTCCCTGCAGAGAGATAACCTGACTGAGCAGCTGGGCAGAAACCAGCACTTCCTGCCTTTGTGCTGTCTCACCAGGGCTACTCAGTGGGTGTACTGGAATGAAGCAAAGACAGCAGATAAGACAGACACACTGGCCTTTCCCATGAGCATTGATTGTCCGAATAAAGTGTTTGGGGGACTGGGATTAAAGAGAATGAACATAAATACTGTACATTTGCCCATTTTTAAAAAAAGCAATTTGTCTCTTTTTCCAGAGTTCATCTAATGGTGTGACACTGGGAACACCAAACAAGGCAACCATCACCATCCTATCCAATGACAATGCCTTTGGAATAATTGCCTTTAACTCTGTAAGAGCCGCATGATTATGTATTTTACTCCATTGTTTTAGCAAATGAATCATTATGCAGATATGAGAGTGTGACCTGAAGCTTAACACAATTTGCTCATAATTTGGTTGCTTTATTTTTGTTCTATTCGTCTTCTATTTCTCTAAAATGGCTTTGAGCGTACATGATTGTGGTTCTTTTTGCCTTTCCTTTTGTTCAGACTGAAGAGATTGTTGTTGATGAGTCTGGAGGAAGGAATGTGCCTTTCACTTTAATTAGAGAAAAAGGAACTTATGGGACTGTCACTGTGAACTTTGAGGTGGGACTGCTTTGTAAATATATTTTTGAGAATGACAAAGTACAGGAATCATTGTGACTCTGTCTGTGCCTGTCCTTCTAGATCTCTGATGGTCCCAATGCTGCTATTGAGGATCTCGTTCCAGACAGAGGCAGCATCATAATCCCTGTAGGACAGGCTGTTGCTCGCTTCAGTATCATCATTCAGGATGATCAGGTATTAATCAGAATCCCTAATGTTCAAATTCAAAATTCCTTCATGTTTGTCTGCATCTCTTTGTCCTGATTAGAAATAGTAGGAATGTTTATGCGGCAATGTCAGACACTATGGTATCTGTGAAAAAAAATCAAGGTCCTGTGCCTTCTCGCCGTAGTCTTACTGTCATCTGAACCACTACGCCGCTCTGTCAGAAACAACCAATCAGAGCCAGGAGGAGGGTCTTAACGCTGTCAGTCACGTTCTGTGCTACGCTACAGCTAGTTCATAATGACAGAGGCCACCATGAATGCTCTGGCTACTCAGCCTGGCCACCGACGATGGCAGATAAATGTTTTTTTTTTCTGGAACGACAAGTTGTTTCTCCGTGATTATCACATTTAGCAGCACATGCCTGAGGTTGATTGACAGCACTTAGACACTCCTCCTTGATTGTTTTTGACATGGTGACGGTTTTAACTAATATGTAAAACACATATTTTTTGTAGAAGTTACATACCGTAGCTTTAAGTGTCTTACCCACAGGCACATTGAACACGTGGCAGGGCATTTGGAATTAAACCCAAGACTTTCTCATGTCAAAACGAGTACACTTGCTGTATTCTTCCTGAGATTAAATTACAAAGAAATTACTCTTTATACTAATGATTAACTGAAGACAATTGGTTGCACTAGATTTTATTTACCAACAGCAGAGTAAAAAGGACTAAATAAAAATCCATGGCAATCTTTTTTTTTAGATTTTCCTGTTTGTCTATCCTCCAACAAAACTAGTTAAAGTTTGTGGTTGCAATATGGCAAAGAGGAATATAAGACATCTAAGTAAAATGTCCCTGTGATTCTCTGTTGATTAGATTCCAGAGAACGATGAAGTGTTTACAGTGAGGCTAACGGGTGTGGCAGGTGGAGCCCTTCTTAGCCCCAACGCCAGCAGTGTCCAGCTGAGAATCCGGCAAAATGACAGCCCCCTACGCTTCTCCCTCTCTGTCATGGCCGTATCAGAGTCTGCAGCCATCATTGGCCTCAATGTGACCCGTGGTCGACTGACTGACGATGGGCCACTTATCGGCTCTGTTAACACTGAGGTTGTGTTCACTTATCCCATTAACGTTTTGTTTTGGATGTTTCTAATGCTATTTTTAGGACATAGATAAAATGTTACTCTCTACATACAAAATAACATATAGGTTAATATTATTTTATTATTGAAGAAGATGAATATTGAGTCAAATGAAATTAAAGCCGCTACTCTGTTTCTTCCAGGTGTCTGTGGATTACATGGTGGTGAGTGGTGAGGGAGTGGGCAGCGCCACTCCAGGTGTGGATTTCCTGGACCTGCAGCCGGTCAGAACCATCACATTCCCTCCATTGGTCTTCAGAGCCAGACTTCTGTTCAACATCAGTGATGATAATGTACCAGAAATTGCAGAATCCTTCCACGTTGTTCTGCTGGAGGACACTATCAGAGGAGACGCTGTGCTAGTGCCACCCAATGCAGTGCTGGTCACCATAGAGCCCAATGACAAGCCCTATGGAGTCTTGTCAATTAGCAGCGCTGCACTCCATCAGCCAATCATCATCAATGAAGACCTGACACAAAAGTAATTAAAGTTGTTGTATTTGCAAGTGATACTTGCAGGTAATGTAATTTAACTACATCTACGATGATCTCTTTTCCAGATTTGATGGAATTATCATAGTCCGAAATGGAGGAAGCTACGGTAACGTGTCTGCAAACTGGACAATCACCAGGAACTCCAGCGATCCCTCGCTAATATTGGATGACTTGACGCCCCAGTTTGGGACTGTGAAATTTGTTGCCGGTCAGGTGACGGCTGTGATTTCAATAAACATAGTGGCTGATGACCAACCCGAAGAGGCGGAGGCCTTTGTTCTGAAGCTGCTGCCCAGCTCTGTTACTGGAAATGCCGAAATTGACGAACCTATGGAGGTGAGCACCGTTTTTGCTTTATGCCTGTGAGAGAGAAAAAAAAAACAAAACAAAAAAACAAGAAACACTGCACTTGTTGGGAGAGACCTCCATGTGCTATGCATGTGTGTGTGTGACCTACTGTGAGCTACAGATGCAAACTTGGCACATGGAGCAGGAGTCGACCCCCTTAGTGGGTTACTGTGCTCTGTGGGTGTTCCCTTAATGTGGCTAAATCAAAACAAAGCGGAAACAGCAGGCATCCTCTGCATGTGTGGCGAAACGCTGTGTTTTCTTTTTTAAGCATGGGTGAAGTAGTAACAGGCTTTTATTGCTTCCATCTTTGTCCAAGCTTCTTGGCTACGCGTGAAAGCAGTGGGCAGATCAAAGTCGAGTTTATTTTCAACACGTCACATACAAAATCACATCAGAAATTCATTTTCGAGCTAAAAGAATGAGAGGCCTGTTCACCCAAAGTGTTTAAGAATAAACACACAGCCTTGATGATAATTGATGGTGATCTAGAAGTCATAAAGATAAACAGATACTCGCTGTAGTGAGCTGCAGATTGGACGAGTGTTCCAGGATAATATATGTGCCATGGTTTAACACTCATGGAAACTACTCTAACGGTCGTGAGCTGAGTTAATTAAAGAGAATACCTTTCCAAAGTTAGCCTGTGGCTCTGGTTTACTACAGTCACTCATGTAATGTCTTTCCTGTCCCAGTCTCCCTCTATCATTTGTTGTCTTCTTATAAATATGATACAATTTTAGTAACACAAAAACAATTAAGGCCTCCAGGAATCTCCAAGGCCAGATTGTCTGTGTTACCATTCATTTAAGAATAGGTATTCAAGTTATTTTCTTTAATAAAATTATTATCATGTTTCTGAATCTTGACTTGAGGTCATTATGAAAGGTGAATAGTCAAAAATATTAATGGAGACATGCAAACATCTGGTCACCAATTATAAGAAGTTTTTCAATGCTGTTGTAACAAGAACATTTACATTGATTATTGAAAAGGATGAAAATAATTTCATACGTTTCTGCCTATTTTCATTTAACTGTATGTACAAACTGCCATTTAAAAAAAAAAAAAAAAGATACCTCTCGACCATTTCCTTTTTATATATTTTGAGTGTCATTTCCAATAAGAAATCATTTTGTTGGTTAAATGAAAATAATTTTCTAAATCAGACAGGAATCCAGGGATACAAATAATCTTAAGCCTAAAAGTCTACAGTGGTAACTTTAAAGTCCTGTAAATAATACTGTATTTATTGAAGGTTTCATACTTCTAAGCTCACTCAGAAAACAAATTCAGTTTTTCCAGACAGAAGTTGATATGTTGCTGACTCAGAGAGTATGTTACTAGTCATTTTAATGAGACTGAATTGATATTTTGGCCTTAAACATGTTTCAAGGCAGTTCTAGTTACACATGTCTGGACAAACTTGCAAAAATATATATTTTTTCTCCTGCTTCCTAACTGTAGCTTTATGTTTTGACTCATATGGGATTTCTGTATGAGTGTTTCAGCTGCTCTCTATGCAGTTTTACCACATAATGACAGCTGTAAGGCAAAGTGTGCAGGGTTACATGAAACGGTGAGGAACTGAGCACCACTGTAAAGGTTGAAAACCAGAATGTTGCAGGGAGGCTGAAAACATAAATTCACAGACAGTATACACCCGGTATTGACATGTGAATTTATTCAGGGGCTGATCATTAAACAGTGTGTTTGTTAATTTATTAATTTATCAGATATATTTGATTGATTAATTGTATTTTTTCTTTCTTAATTTTCGCCCAAGATGGTGTTTTACATTCAAGACAGTGACGATGTCTATGGACTTTTTCGGTTTAACCCAACCGAAGAACAGAGCATCCAGAGCCAACCCCAGGGACGATTCCTCTCTCTAAACTTTGTCAGAGACAGTGGCACACTGGGTAACGTCTCCATGACCCTCACTGCGCTCTACATTCCTGCAGGCCTAGTAGATCCTAACCTGGCCCGAGACCAGGTTCTGAATATCAGCAGGTCTGTTAAGGTGACGTTTTCACGTCAGCGGACAGTCCACCTCATACTGCCTATCCGAAATGATGCCTTTCTGCAAAATGGAGCACATTTTCTTATTCAGGTAATTAGAAATTGCGTATAAAATTGTTATTCAGCAGCATCACTTTGCTTGGTGGTTTTAAGAAAATCTGTTCCGTCCATTTGAGGTAGTACTTTTGACTAAACTGCAGTCATCCAAAGTTTAAGTGCCTCATCTGCATGTGTGAATAGTTTTACATTGGCACTTGGGTTTGGCATGGCTCTATGGGACTTGTGCAACTGTCCAAACAAACAGCTAACCCTTAAAGCGATCAACAGGTGCTAGAAAAGCTTTCTTGATGTTCTATAGAACCCTAATTAGTGACACATATGAAGCTTTAGAACTTTACAGTGTTAAAGTGTGTAAGATATGCTTAGAAAAAGCATATCTTTTTCTTTTATTGTAGGAAAAGTTACTTTTGATTAATAAGGCATCACAGTAACATCTTGCCAGTGTTTTATTAGCTTTTCAGCTTCTGTAAACTGATACATTCCCCCTGTTTCCAGTTGAATAAACTGGAGCTGGTTGATATCACCCCATCAATCCCTTCGAACAGCCCAAGGTTTGGGGGGCCTCTTAATCTGACGTTGACTGTCACCTCTGACATTGCCAACGGGGAAATTGGCTTTACAAGTAACACTACAGTAGTGCTCTATGAACCAGAGGACAGCAATTCCAGTATGGTAAGATATGAGGTTTTTTTTTTAATGTTGCTTATTTTTAACAAAAGTACACGCAAACAGTTAGTTTTGGATTTGTTGTATTATGCATTTGCTTATATTTATTTTGATGATGCTTTGTGCAGGTTAGCCTTCCTCTGCGGCGTGACGGGACAGATGGTCAGGCTGTGGTGTTCTGGAGTCTTCAGCCAACAGGAGCCAACCGAAAGGATGTAACTGCTGACGATCTGACACCATTTAATGGCTCCGTTGTCTTCCTCTCCAGGCAGAGCGATGCCTTTATCAATCTGACTATCATGGCTGACAATATTCCTGAGGTCAATGAAACCTTGCTGCTCACCCTGGACAGGTGCGGAAAAGCTGCAATGTCGACTTGAAATTTCAAACAATTTAGATCCTTTGCTTAATCCTGAACTTTTAAAAAGGCTGCCAACATATTCAAGTCCTGCATGTCCAGAGACAGATAAAGAACGTTTTCTGGTCTGTTGTTTGGCCTTCCTATTATCTGCTAAAAGTCTCCTTCTTTCCTGCTGTCTCACAGCCTTAATAAGAGAGATTTGTGTTGATGAAAAATCAGAAAGAGATCTGGATTTTCAGATCTACCAAAATGGGAAATTTGC
>NW_015112710.1:83105-89686 GCF_001443285.1 Poecilia latipinna | reverse complement strand
AGAAATATAAAATATATATATATATATATATATATATATATATATATATATATATATATATATATATATATATATATATATATATATATATTTAAAATATATATATATAGTATTGCTGTATTGCTGTGGTGGACATTGGGGGTTGCTGCATCTGCTGATCTGTGTTCTGATGAGAACCGTGGCTTTCTCTCCCTCCCACTCCTCCCCTGCAGGGTGGAGGCTGCACACTTTATAGTGTACTTTGGGTAAGTGGAGAGTGGAGTGAACCTGGGTCTTTGTGTTACTTGAATCAAGTCTTTCTCTTTTGAGACAAGTGCCTACTTCTGGATTTCTGGGATATTGGTCTGGGAAGAGAATGTGTGTGCTCGTGGAGGGGATGGAGGGGGTGGCTGTAGGAATAGATTAGGGAATACTACCGCGGTGTGAAAAACGTAATCAAACAGAGAGTTTTTTGTCGTGAGAGTATGTGTTTTGTGCTAATTTAACCAGCCTTGATTATGTAGACTTTTAAAGATGGTGTTTTAATGCATCCAGCTCATTGGCCGAGGCTCTTTGAAGTGCTTAAATCCTTCTTTGTACACCATTTCTTTGCAACGTCCATTATGCTTGCTTGGCTCCAATTTTCTCAGCATACACACATAAACACACACCCCTGTGGAGTTATACAGATTCACACACATACTTGACTGACATTGTTGTTAAAGTGGTTTAATCAGTAGAGCCTCAACGTATGGAGTTAATAATAAATGCGCACCAGAAAAAACAAGGAATGCATTAAGAAGTTTATACTGAACCTTTTTAGGTATTGTTAGTTTTTAAAACGCCCAAATTAGATAAATAAGTAAAAATAAAACCCATGAACTTAGGAAAGTCGAAAAAAGTGCCGTGTCAGAGATTTCAACAGCTTTGCTATGAGTTTGATGTGACTTTAGCTCTCAACTGAAAGAAGAACACAAAGATAAAATCTGTACTTAGTTCATCTTCTGCTGTGTGTCTGTAATCTGTGGTGTTTTGATACTTATCTGCTTCTCTTTATTTCTGATCACTTTCTAAGGAGTAACATGGAGAATCAGATCCTGAAAGCAGGCTTCACTAGTAGAGAGATCGTCATCTTGGAAAATGATGATCCTGGGGGGGTGTTTGAGTTCTCCCAGTTCTCCAGAGGCCCATGGTTTATCAACGTAAGTCTAAATGTAACACGGCGGCATAGAAAACAGCAATGTGCACTGCTGGTCAGAAGTTTAATCTTTATAAAAAATGAAAGTCAGATTCATCTTCATCTTTTAATACTAACTTTTTTTTTCTTGGAGATATAGCTGTACAGCGGACACATGAAGTTGTGATTTTATTTTCTCATCAACCCAGGCTCAAATAAATACATACACACCCACATATACTTGGGTAAAAGGACACATCAGTTTTGGAATGTAAAAAGTATGCTAACATTAAACTGGCATGAACCTGACCTCAGCCATATTAAAAAATATGGATTTTGCTTACAAACCAGACAGTTTAAATGAGCTTTCGCCTTTCTGAGAAAAATATTAGCCAGAGATCTAACCTTCATTATGACAAGAACTTGTAAATCTATAGTTTCTCTACAATTTTCTAAGGGATGTACTGATCATTCTAATGTAGTGGAGGTGTATGTTTATATTTGAGTTCTTAAGTTAGAGCCTGTGTCGATAAAATACAGTCAAAAAACAAATGCATGCGTGTACACCTAAAACCTGCCTAAATGTTTCTAGAAAACATAAACTATTGTATAATTTAAACATTATCTGTCAACATCTGCCAAGATGTTTATGCATTCATCAGGGTTCTAGAGTTCCTCTTGGTATTAAGCTTTGATGCTAAATATTCATTTTTTTCTGGTGTGTCTGGTGACATTTGTCCAATTTAAACCAAGGAGGGTGAGGCTGTGGAGCTGCGTGTGGTCAGATCTCAAGGACAACTCCTGAAGCAGTTGATACGATACACAGTGATGCCGTCAGGCAGCGCTGAATTCTATGGAGCTACAGGAATCCTTGAGTTTAAACCCGGGGAGAGAGAGGTGGTGGTGGCACTGGTCGCAACACCTGACGGGATACCTGAGGTGAGAACATAAAAGAGTGGCACATTTGGTGTCAATTATGCGTTTTATTTATTGTAGGAAATAAGAAGGCAAGAAAACTCATTTCATTTGGGAGCAGAATTGTAAAATTAGCGTTTTTACACATATGTTCATACAGCTGGATGAGACGTTTTCTGTGGTACTTAGTAGCCACAGCACTCCACCAAGTCATCTAGGCAACCACAGGGAGGTCAACATCACTGTCCGTAAGAACGATGACCCTTTTGGGGTCATTGAGTTTATCCGATCAGATCTCACAGTCACCATCAATGAGAGCAAAGGAGAGGCAATACACCAGGGTAAGTGAACTAATGAGATACTTTTACTTTATAAGCGAATCTCCTTGACACACGGACCTAATAACTATATTGAATCTGCATTAACAAAGACTTTTGTATGGCATTTAGTGGAAATGTGCTTTCGTCCAAACCAACGTTGTGTCAAACATTAAAGAGAAAATGCACAAATATGATAATATAAGCCTTGAACAGTGACACTAATGATCTCTCTTTCAGCTGTGTACCCTGTGGTGAGGAATCGAGGTCACTTTGGAGAAGTGTCAGTTTGGTGGGGCTTAGAGCCAGCTCTGCCGGCAGATGTTATGCCTGTCCATGGACAGCTTACTTTCAAAGAAGGGGAGTACTTGAAAAACCTTACCCTCTCCTCTGTGCCTGATGAGGTACATTGTTAGACTTGGGTCATAAAAGCTTGCAATCATGCCAATTGAGTTTCTTTTTGGAACTTAAACGTGCATTGCTGTTGTTCTTTTGTATGACATAAGATTCCCGAAGACAAGGAGAACTTCACCGTCACGCTGTCAAATGCAACAGGTGGAGCGAGACTAGGAAACACACTCAGTGCCAGCTTGTGGATTAATAAGAACGATGACCCCATATATTTTTCTGGTAACAGTCAAACGATACATAGAAAATCCTTTGGATTATTAGTTTGTCGTGTTTCTAATGATACATCAATCTCTCCTCTTTGGTGTCTTTCCTCTCCTTTAACCTGACTCGCTCACTTCAGAACCATTCACTGCTCGTGTTCGTGAAGGAGGCGTTGTTAATTTCACCGTCCTGAGGGCAGGCCAAGCCGACTTCATGGCGACGGTGATGTATCGAGTGGATTTTGGTGGAGCATCAGCAGATGACTTCGCTCTTCTGACAAATAGCACATTATTAGTGTTTGATGTGGGAGAATGGACAAAGAGCATCTCTGTGGCCATTGAAGACGATGACATACCGGAGACGGATGAACCTTTTTACATTGTTTTATATAACGCCACAGGTGAGTACAACAGTATGTTTGAAGTGATTAGAGGAAAGAAGGAGACACAGATGTATGAACATGTTTTCATCACTGAACAGGAATGAAAATAAATATATTCAAATGTTGAGTATGTTCACATTTTCTTATTGAAAATTTCAGTGTATTTTATTCTGATTTTATGTGACAGACAACACAAGACAGTGCTTATAAAGTGGAGGGAATGTTTGCATTCAGCTTTTTTGGGTCAATACTTTGTATAACCACCTTTTGCTGCAATTGCAGTTGCAGGGATTTTGGGGTAATCTTTGTAAAATTACTCAAGTTCAGCCAGATGGAATTTTGAAAATATAAAATGTCGTTGTTTTCCCAATTGCTAACCATGCTTATTTAGATTACATAACTAATATTACCTCACTTTGAAATTCATATAGATGCTATTTACTGTATGTTGTTTGAAAGAAATGTCATATCATTGAAAGTCTTGCTAAATGTTTCAGTGTAATTAGTATTAGTTTGTTTATGGTTTGTAGCAGGTCTGGTGTTTAACCCCAACCAGCTGCATGTTGAGGCTTTTTGCTCTTTATTTTGCCTGTTTAATTGCTAGTGGACTTACATGGCTACACGGTTGGTCTGATGTGCTCATAGTCTGGCAGCTTACTGTGTGGGCTTTCCACAGAGCAGCTATTGGAAAAAATAATTTTAGCTAAATATAGCTTGCAAGTTCCCTTTGTATGTCTTGTTTATTTTTATTTTTTTTCTAGAAAGGTTTAAAAGCAGCCTACTTATGTAACCATTTATTTTCAGACCCCTTTTTAAATCTTATTTTCCTTGGATGTGACTGTGGTTTATTATCAGTGGGTCTACATTTCTACTTTTGCGCTACATTGCTTTAGGTTTTGATCTAACCCAACGATATCCTTGTGCGCACAGGCGATGCTGTAGTTTATGGCGCAGACACAGCTAAAGTGGTGATTGAAGCCAATGATGATGCCAATGGAGTTTTCTCCTTGGAACCTGAAGAAAAACCTGTGGAAGAGGGCAAGAGCAACCATTTTTAGTAAGAAATGCATTCTGAGATCATACTTAAGTTTATTTAACTTATATATTCATGTGTTTTTGGTTATTCTTTTGAAACACCAGTATAAATATCAATTTAGATTTTTAGAAATGTAATTTATTTGTTTGTCTTTTTGTCCAGTGTGCTACGAGCAAGGGGACACTTTGGTAACGTAACAGTGTTCTGGCAGCTGTTTGCCAATGACTCAGCCACACCTCTTGAAGAAAACCAGGAGTTTGTAAACACGCTGGGTTCCATCACCTTCGTTACTGGGGAAGAAACCAAACCAATTGTCCTTGAGGCTATCACTGATAAACTCCCAGAGTTTAATGAGTTTTTTGTTCTCAAATTGGTCAATATTTCAGGTTAATATGAGCTAAGCCTTGAACAGTGACACTAATACATGTATTATTTTATTATTGCATCCATTCTTTAAAAATGTTTGTAACCTTTTTTTTTTTTTAGGCGGTTACCCGGGAGACGGGGGAAAACTTGCAGAGACCTCTCTGAATGCCTCAGTCCTCATTCCTTTCAATGACGACCCATTTGGTGTTTTTGCTATTGCTGCCAACAACCTGGACCAAGAAGTTGCTGAGGACGTACTCGATGAAAACGATATGTCCTATGTAACTTCCTTCACCATTCTCCGACAGCAGGGCACTTTCAGCGATGTGCGGGTTTCCTGGGAGATCATGTCTGCGAGCTTCCCGCAGGGCCTTCCTCTTATGGACGATCTCCTGCTGCAAGCCTCTTTCCCAGATGAGGTTGAGCTCAGGCCTCATGCTAGGAGACACCACTCAGCTACAGACACTTGGTTCTTCTCTGGTCTTCCAGGAGCTTACGGGACCATCTCGCCTGAAGATGCTCCTGCAGCTGTGGGTAACTTCACCTTCTCAGCTTGGCTCGTGCCCAGACTAAACACTGATGGTTTTGTAATATCCAAAGGAAAAACAAATGGAAGTTTGCACTATGGAGTGAAGGTCCACACCAATGAGTCACATGTCACTGTGATGCTGTACTATAAAGTAATAGGTTCAAATAATACCCAAGTGGCAAGGGCCTCAGCAGAGAAGTTTTTGGAGGAAAATAAGTGGCTACATGTCATGATAACAGTTGATGACGGGATTATTGAGTTTTTCTTGGATGGGACGTCTATACCTGGTGGCCTGAGGAGCATCAAAGGAGAAGGCATCAATGATGGTAGGTTTGTTTCTGAAACCTGTTCTCTACCGCTTCCTTTGAAATTGACTCAATATTCTCTGAAATGCAGTTGTTGCCACTTACGTTATGTCACATTATGATTTGGTTGTGTCTGCTATTATAAATCATAACTATGAAATACATGCACCAAGATAACAGTACGGTAAAGTATAAGTCAGTAATAGTCTGCAACATATGGCAATTATAGTGACTTCCTAAAGTAGCTTTAAACCTCTGTGGATGCAAGAAAAACTAACAATGCACAAAACCCTGCACAAACCAGCATCCTATTTGCACAACTGTTTTTAGAGCATTGCACTATGTTGCCTATAATATGTTTGGCTTAAATGTGATTGTTCAAAAAAAAAAAATAATGTTTTAAGTTTTCACCTGAAACAATAATTGTGCATTGTCAGAATGTTTCAGAGCTAGAGCTATCTCCATTAGTTATTTTTACCTTCTTTCTCTTGTTTCCCAGTTAATACTGGAAGTCTACAATTTGTACATATACTGTTAATGTATGTGGACCCTCATTCGCCCACATGCACCCTTCAGTTGTTCCCTCATTGTTCTGAGCTACTGGGACTCTACAATGCTTGAGTGGCTGCACAGCCTGTGCATTGTTGGATTTTGTTACAGTTCAAAGGAATCAGCCGGGATCTCCTTTTCTTTATATTCCCTTTAATTAATGCAGACAATAGGATGTGCTTCACAAATGGCTCTAAGAGGGGAAATACCTCATGCCTCTTTTGCTTCATACAGTTGCAAAATAGACATAAAGAAAAAAAACTGTCAAGCGAGTTTCCTGTTTGCCCCAGTGAAATTGACTCAAAGATGTGCTACGCAGTGTGGAATTTAAGTTTATTTCTGCCACAGACAGACAGGTTTGTGCCTCGTGTATAAGTACAGGAGAGGTGTGAGAGGTGCAAGTGTATAAATGAA
>NW_015112710.1:78596-79782 GCF_001443285.1 Poecilia latipinna | reverse complement strand
GCATAATCTAAAATTAGCCAAAATGCTAATTTTAGCGTGATTGCTGTCAGTAGCATGTGGGGCATCACAAGCATGTTGTCTGTATTTGACTCAGTCCATTCAATATACTTAACATGGCTAATAAGTAAGGAAATTGGCTTAAAGCTTATTTTAGGTGAAATGCTAATGCCCTGGCTTGCACAAGCCAGTCCCATAACTTGAGAGAAAATGCTAATAAAGGCTAATCTTATTGTACCGCCTACGGCGGTGCACAAACTTAAGGGAATAAGATAATTAAAGCAATTTAAAGTTAATTATATATTATATAATGAGGCTTTTATTTTGAAATTTTCAGTCAGCTTCATTTAAAATGGCCACAGTAATTCCATGTGCAATAGTGACTGGGTTAAATCAGTTATATAATGCTCAAAACACAAGTAGTTCAGAATACCAGCCAACTCCTCCTCTATAGTAACAGACAGTTCCGCCATGTTGTAGTTCTGACATGCTGCTCAGGCCTCTGTTTTAACTGAGTCTCAGCCATAGATAGAACTACAGTTATGGCCTATTCGTAGTCCTAAGCAGCTCCTCTGCTCTGTGTTCTGTTTCTACAGTAATTAATGCCCTGCACCTGTTGGTGGCACAGAGCGTGAGAGAATTCTCTGTTTAAGCCAGCCTGTTTCTCACAAAAAAAGCACTTCGAACAACTCCTTCCCGTTCAGGAACTGTGACACGTATTTGAAAACCGTTTGAAGCGTATGAGAGGGCTATTTGTCGTCTCCGATATTCCCGCGATTCATATCTCTACCTCACTCAGTATTAACAGCGATGAGAGAAAGATGATATATGCTGAGGTCTGACATTTTTTCAGAAATATATGGAAAATGGGTCTGAGCGTGAGTTTGTCCTGTTGCACGACATCGATCGGAAGCACCTGGACAGAAAACCGTAAGCCCTATGGACATTTTGAAAACATTTTACCGGAGCAGGCATGCATATCTATGTCCTGACCAACTTTTAGGCAAATCGGGCGATATTTCTGGCCATGAAGGCGAGTTAGAAATTATTTTGGGGTCAGAAATCCACTCTCTCCCACACTCTAGCAGAGCTTCCCTCACACTCTAACTTTTTCAAAAAATCGAAAACTTTGGGTTGCTTGGAGACAAAATGTGGAGAAACCGTAATTCGTATCGACGTACCGTCTTTA
>NW_015112710.1:36118-74540 GCF_001443285.1 Poecilia latipinna | reverse complement strand
AATAATGAGAAAGAGCTTGAGCCGGGCGTCTGGTGGCTTTAATCAAGATTCTGTTTGTTGCCTTAATCCAGTACGATAAAAGCAGTCAAATTAGTACAGAAACTAATATAAATTTAGACAATTATTGCTGTTTTCATTAAGTAGCAAAACTTTTCTTACTTGTATAGCTTTGTTATAACACTATGAACTACGTGCTGCTAAGTTATTAAATATTTTAAATATAAGGGTGTTACACAAATAGCATCCAGTAATTTGTTCTTGGGTTTTTCTACCCCAGGACCTTCTTCAGTGTTCATTGGGTCAGATCTTGAGGGCGAACAGCGCTACACTGGACTTCTCCAGGATGTGCGCCTGTACCACACGAGGCTTAACCGCAGCCAGATCCACGAGCTCCACACTCAGCCTGCCAAAGCAGACCTGCGAAACATCTCGGGTTACCTACGGTACCGCCGGGATGAGAGACAGAAGTCATTCGTCGTGGAAACCAGGGACGACGAGGAGGAGGAGGGAGAGGAGGTGTTCTATCTGCAGCTGGTGGCTGTGCATGGAGGCGCACGCCTCCCCTTTCCCAGACCCACTGCTGTTTTGAGAATTATGAAGAGTGACAACGCCAATGGGCTTTTTGGATTCACTGGGGCCTGCATACCTGATGTGAGTGCAGATGATGAGTTTTTAAGCAATCTCTGCACATTTTCAAAATGTGATTGTGTTTTGGCTCTCTGCTCACCCATAATAGATTTGTCCCGTAGATCAACACAAAGGGGTGTATAGTTATGAAGTGGAGGGTAATTAACACGCTTAAAAAAGTTAAAAGTATGGTATGCATTTACTTCATCCCCCTTTAGTTGATGACCTTCAAATGTGTCTTTCATTTTCCCATGGGCTTTGTATCTGTCAGCTTTGAACAGCTAAAAGTTAACTTTTTTTGAAGATTCTTCTTCAGAAAAATTAAACTTTTATGTTTAGGATTGTTCTGATGGAGAGTGAATATCTGGCCCGGTATTGTATTTGCTGCAGCATTTAACAGATTTTCTTTCAGTGTTGCACTGTGTAGCTCCAGCTATCTTCCCACTTATTCTCAGTTAAGCTTACATTACATTACTTTATCTTGAGTGCTAAGGAAAGGGATCCCCACAGCATGATTCTGCCATCACTAGATGCAACCATACAGATGGTTTGCTCAGGCTGAGGTGCAGTCTTGGTTGTCACTTCTAGTGGTTTTTTTATGTAAACAAAACTTTTGATTTTGATTTCATTTGACCTGAATAGCTTCTTCTTGTAAATGCCTTTAGTTGGTATAGCAATGTGAACCTTTGCCGAAACACCAGGGTCATATTTTTCTGCATTGGCTTTCTTTATCTTACACAGACTTGGACATGTCTCTATATCATGCAATCATCGTGCTAGACTATAGGGATGATGCTGTATGAAGGAAATGATCGGTTTTTGTCTTCCTCCAAAGTCGGTGACTAGAATTTTTTTTCTTTTAGAAAAGCCGACCGGGTTCATCAATTGAATTCTCAGTTTGCCGCTTTTCCTCCCCATAATGAGTTTCCACTAAACCTGATTTCACGTGGTACAAATGGATGTATCTCTAAGCATTTCCGTTATTAGAAAAATACATATTTTTATGGTCCCCATTAATTTTTTTTTTTTTTTTTTTGACTATAGGTGCCTTTGTAAAATATCTTGTAAAGATGAACACTATGAATTACTAACTTTCATCACCATGTGTCATGGTTGGTCAAACTACTGATTACCAAAGTAGGGAAAGCAAAATGTCATTTTTAAGACTCGTCTCCATAGGACCTGTGTTGCAGAATTGCCAACTCTTAGTCTCCGCTCAGTAAATACATAGTATGCATGATACCAATACATGTAATATTAACCCATTGGGTTGTCAGTCTCTGTGCTGCTGCATATTTTATCAGTCTGACTGAGCGCGTGCTGTTCCTTTTAATTTTATTGGACGCGTGCGCTCTTGTGTTGTGCCGTCTGAGGTGGAGCGACAGCTGGTGAGGCAGCACCGGTCTGTCAGAGGGGGCATTCCTTTAGAAGTGGATCTGTGAAGTTCCTTCACTCGAAACGGGAGATCCTGCTCCTTGTTTCAATCAATACAACAGATGGCAGGCCTGGGGATGGCATTCCATCAGAACCAGAGCATCTCCTTTGTTTTAGACCATCTAGAGACAAAGAGTTACCTGCACTATCAGGTGCTTCCACAGTAGAGTTATTAGATGGTGTTATTAGCCTTAAGTATTAAGCTTACTCTTTTAATTCCAACAAACTGCTGTAAGTAAATGACAGTCTACAACTGCATCCATACATTAATAATGTTTGATAAATGTTCCAACAGACCACTGAGGAGGGCTCCACCATCTCCTGTGTGATTGAGCGTGTGCGTGGCTCTCTGGGTTTTGTCTTTGTGAACTACACTGTTACCCAGCTGGACAGCTTGGAAAGTGACAGCCCAGCACATGAGGACTTTGCTAATGCAACCGGAGCTGTGGTTTTCGCACCTGGACAGCGCTCGGAGGTGTGTCAGTGTCTGAGTCTTTCTGCGGGTTGGGAGGGAAAGAGCCTTATAGTGGAGTTTATTCAGGAAAAAAAATGTTTGTACATTGTACACAGAAAGCATGAAGGAAATGCTCTGCGCTATATTTACAAATTTCATAAAAATTCCTGATGTGCACTTTTAACAGAAGTCCTATACTCTGGCTGTCTTGTTTCTTGATAAACAGCTCCTCCTAGAGGGCGCCTGGTAGGAAATTTGAAACTTAGCAAACAGGTGTAGGGAAGTTCTTGTATTTAATGCTGCCACATAAACACTATTACTTCTGTTTGTTTAAAAACACACAACTCTAAAACTAGCTATAATAACGGCTACAGTCTTGACTTTTTCTTTTTTTTTTGATCTTGGAGATAATGTTTGCCAACCCTTCCCTCAGGTACTGAACCTTGTGGTGTATGACGATAACCTCCCAGAGCTCTCAGAGTCTTTTCAGATTGCTCTAGTGTCAGCAGAGTCTGCTGATGGGAAGCCAGGCTCCACCCCCACCAGCGGAGCCAGCATCGATCCCAATAACTCCGTTAATACTGTCACTGTCAGAGCAAGTGACCACCCTTATGGTATTTACTCTCAACATGGGTTACAGTTACAGACCCTTGCTTATTACTAAGTAACATATGACCCCTACGTTTACCTGTTTCATCGTACATTTTCCTTTCTTCTCGCGTGCCCTTCTTTCTTTCAGGCCTGTTGCAGTTCCAGCCCAGCCTGCCTCAGGAAGGTCTGATTTTACCAGCTTTGCAACCTGCACACATCACTGTTCGTGAAGAGGATGGTCAGATCCAGCTGCCAGTCGCCAGAGCCCAAGGCCTAATAGGAAAAATCATTGTGGGGTATAGAACAACCCCCTTCACAGCGTCCAGCCCTGAAGATTATGAGGTTATTTTACATCCATTTCTTTTTTTGTTTGTTTGTTTTTTTTTGCTAATTCGCCTACACTGACGTTGTACCTAAATGTAAATGTTACAATTTTTTATCTTTATTTTTTTTCCTCATCAGGACTCGGCGGGAATTCTAGAATTTCTTCCAGGTGACAGGTTGAAGTTCATCAATGTGACCATTGTAGATAATCCCGTCCCAGAGCTTGAAAAGGATTTTCGGGTGGAGCTCTACAATGCAGACGGAGGAGGTGAGAAGTTCAAATTTAAATCACGAGTTGATTTTTCTGAAAGTATTGTGCTTTTTAAAAATCTCCTGAATTGCTGATGCATCCTGTCCCTTTCTGTTTGACCTGTGTGCTGTGCTCCTGTTTACTTCACCATACCCACATGTGTGACTGCCTGCCTACAACTCCTTCCTTCTTGCCCCTCAATCTCCTTCCTGGTGTGATTCAAATCTGGCTTGAACCCCTCCATCCCCAACACCAACCCTCGCTTTGTGATCCATGTGTGTGATCCATTAGTTGATCATTTTCTGCATGGTGAAGCAAGTGGTAGTGGGGAAAGTGATTTTGACTTCCTCCCTCCACCCTATCAGCACCCTGGTAAGTCTACCCCTCCTCTACTCCCCATTATGTCTCTTTTGTCCGCTCCTTTATCATTACATTCCTTTAGGAGTGTTTGCCTTTTTGAGTGTGCTTGATATTTACATTACGCTGTGACCCTGGTGAGAAGTAATTAAGAAGATTGACATGGGAAAAGCAAATAGCGTTCCAAAGAGGCAAACAGAACACCCATTTGTATGAAGTGTCAGCACCCCCACTGTCTTTCTGAAACTTTGGGGTTTACTAAGTAATTCTTAAAATAATTGGAGATGCAATTAATCAGAGTATTGTGGCCAGGTTTTTTTTGTTAAAAGCTTTACTAGACAAATGTAGATTTGTCTAGTAACCAAATCTAAATTTTATAGAGCATCTTTCAAATTGGAAGGATTTTCACTGTTCTGAAGTCAAAACAGCTATAACCAAGAACTAGCAAGGTATACCTTAAAAAGTATTCATGAGTGTCTATAAATTGGCAACTCTTTGTCAGCTTGACAATATGTTGAGTATAAAATGACTAAAGTACCTTCCTGTGGTAGCAGGCTGTATGAACAGTGGGCAGTCTTTCCTTATTATAGGATCTTATAAGTTTTGCTCTTATGTCGCCCAGCTGATCTGTTTTATTCCTTACTTTACACAATCTACCTGAAGATTGTCATTGTCAGCATGACCAGGCAGAACTTAAGTGCGATACTTTTGCTGGTCATAAAACAAATATATTTTCTATTTTTAATTTTCAGGCTGAAGGTCTTCTGTTCACCAGGAAATTTCTCTGTACATCTCTAAAAATAATATCCACACACTTCTAAAACTTGCATTTTTATGTCATGTTCTCAGTCATACTATTACTAAATTTGCTGTTCACAATAAGTTTATGCTAATCAAGTGACTTCTTTGGAAGTGCTTGCTTCACTCTTCTCTAGTAGTGTTTTATAGTGTGACGCGTCAAAGTCATCTGCAATTCTCTACACAGCCAACTTGGGAATTGCATCTCGTATTACTGTCACCATCGCCGCTTCTGATGACGCTCATGGAGTGTTTGACTTCAGTCCTCAATCTCTATTCGTTAATGGGACAGAACCAGAGGATGGGCTCAGCTCCATCATCCTGATGGTTAGTCAAGTACACAATTTACTATTTACAGAATGTTAACAGATTGTTGAACATCCTGAGCATTTTCTTTGGTTTTCTGTCCTCGTACAGGTGGATCGGTCTTTTGGAGACCTCTCTAATGTGACTGTGTACTGGGAAGTTGATCCTAGTTCTGAAGGAGAGCTCCTTGCAAGGTTTGGCAACATCTCCTTTGGTATAGGGCAGACATCAGAGAATATAATCATCGGTGTAGCCCAGGATGAAATCCCCGAGTTGGACAAGAGCTACACTGTGTCTCTGGTTAACGTTTCAAAAGGTCGTCTGGGCGTCCAAACATCTGCCACTTTGACTGTGTTCGCCAGTGATAATCCTTATGGTCTTTTTGTATTCGCTAATGTATCGAGGTCTGTTCGTCTTCCTGAAGCGGATGTAAGTGTCTCACTCACTATCCAACGACTGAAAGGAACCATGGGTCAGGTGTGTCCAGTTACCACAAGCCAAATATATAGACACATTTCCATATGTGGCTGTTGTGTCATCCTTCAAAATCTTTTCCACTTTTTGCCTTCAGGTGCGAGTCACATATGGGACACTAAAGGAGTCTGACCCAGAGCCTTACAGGACTCCTGGTGTGGGCCGAGCCACTGAAGGGCAGGACTTTGTTTCCCTTCTTGATTCAGTTGTGTTTTTGGCCAATCAGACTGAGGCAAACGTCACACTCAGAGTACTTGACGATAACGATCCAGAACGAGATGAGAGTGTGTTTGTCAAACTGATCAGTCTTAATCTCATCAAAGGAGATCAAAACAGACCCAGTAAGTTACTGTGTATAGAATTTTCTGATGGTTTTATTTATTTATTTTTTAAACATGAATGCAATAATGTCTAAAGCATTAGGGCAGTCCTTCCAGTCACTGAATTCAAATGGTTAAGTCACTTTCATGGCCATAGTTTAATAAAATACATCCCTTAGGGCATTTGGAAATGATTTTCTTTCACAAAAACATTTGTGAAAGAAGGGGCTTCTCCCAGGAGCTCAATAAATTCCAGTATGGTACCATAATAGGGAGCCACCTATGCAAGAAGCCCCGTTGTTTCATTTCCTTACTACTGAATATTTCATGTCAACTTTAAGTGGTATTTAGTTTAACTAACTGGGAGAAACAACTCACAAAGATGTGGTAGACCACATTAACCACATCTAGTCCAACACCAGCGTCTGACCTCACAAATTCTCTCCTGGTCCAATATTTCCATAAACAAACTGAAATCTTGCAGACGGTCCTCCTAGAAGGATCAAAGGTGTTATTAAACCAATAGTTAAACCAATACTGGTTAGATTGTCATTACAGTTTGTATATCTAATATATTTCAAGAAGATAAAGTATTTTTAGTGACTTTATCATGTTTAATGCAGAAAATATGCTTTCTGTACCATTCAGTCTTGACGTCCCCCTCTCTGGGCCCTTTGACTGACATTGTTGCCCAGGTGATAGTAGAGGCCAGCGACGACGCTTTTGGAGTCCTCCAGTTGTCTGCTTCTGCTGTCAGTGTTGCAGAACATTATGTTGGGCCCATAATAAATGTCACGCGAGTTGGTGGGATTTTTGCTGACGTTTCAGTCAAATTCAGAGCTATTCCTGTGACTGCCAGAGTCAGTAAGTTTTGAACAAATGAAGCATGATGATGATGAAAAAAATCCAACTGACTGGTGCAGGTGCAGGTAAGCCTGTGCATTATGGTGTGCTGGTGTGTGCTCTTGCAGGCGAAGACTACAGCGTAGCCTCAACTGATGTGGTCCTTTTGGAGGGAGAATCCAGTAAATCTGTTCCCATCTACGTTATTAACGATCTGGTTCCTGAGCTGGAGGAGACCTTCATTATTGAGCTGATCAACCAAACAACCGGAGGAGCTCTGCTGGGAGAGCTCACACGTGCCGTCATCACCATATTGCCTTCTGATGACCCCTTTGGTGCCTTTGGTTAGTAGCAGCACCAATCCAAGTTCTTCTTTACTAGACTATTTATAAAAGCTCCTCACTGCTTAACAAGTTACATCTTTTTTTATTTACCCAGTCTTCCAGGCTGTCCCAGTGACAGTTGAAGAACCAGAATCCACCTCTGCTGTGGTCACGTTGCCTGTTGTGCGCAACGCTGGCACTATTGGAACGGTGGCAGTCCAGTGGCGGGCAACTGTCAATGGTAAACTTGCAGAGGGGGATATCAGACCCACATCTGGAGAAGTTAAATTTGCTCCTGGGGAAACTATGAAGACGATCAGGGTTGAAATTTTACCTGACGATGTACCTGAAATTACTGAGGTGACCAAAGTAATGGATAAAGTAAAAAAAAATTGCATAATGATATAGCCTGTCTTGTTATAAAAAATGTATTTCTTTCTGCTCTGTGTGTTTTAGGTTATTAAAGTAGAACTAATCGGTGCCAGTAACGGAGGAAACTTGGGAGCTGATACATCTGTTAACATAATAGTGCCTGCAAATGACAACCCATATGGGACAGTTTACTTTGAACAGACTGTTTATCGTGTTCAGGAGCCACTGGAGGGAGCTTACGGTGCTAATATCACTGTCCGCAGGAGGTACTTTTCAGAATAATTTATAGCTTACTGAGCAAAAGTATTCACAACTCAGCCACAAATCTCAGCATGTCTAATTTGGATTTTATGGGACTGGCAAAATTATTGTCCAGTTAAAAAGTGGAAGGAAAATTATACATACAGTATGCTTTTATTGCTAGACCACTGCATTGTCGTTCTGGCTGTGCTTACTGTTGTTGTCTTCCTGGCAGCAGGCGAACCTGTTCTCCAATATAGCAGAAATTATCCCAATATCTTCCTGTATTTAGTTTGATCCATGTTTCATTCAGCTCTGACAAGAGTTCCTGCTCCCACTGAAGAGACTTCTCCCCATGTCATAAAGCTGCCACAATCATGTTCCACTAAGGCAAAGGTCATTTTATTACGGTCTTCCATTCCGTAAGATTTTGAATATCAGAAAGTCAATATTTGGAACCATCTGAGTGAAGCACATTTTCCTGCATATTTCCCTGTTTCCACTATGTGGCTTGTAGCAAACGATAAAGGAAACTTCTTAGCACTCTGTTTCAACAGGTTATGAATCTTACTACTCTTCCATTAAGGCCAAATTTGTAAAGTGCATGACTAATATTAGCTATTTTAGTGTTTGAGTGTAAAAGGGGCCGAATACAGTTATACAATATACTTCTCAGATTTTTATTTAAAAAACATGTATCATTTTCCTTTCACACAACCATTATATGCTCTTTAGTGTTGACCTTTCACATAAAATCCCTATAAAATCAAATAAATTGAATGGTTGATGTGACAAGATCTTTTCACTGTATATTGTTTAACACTTATCCATACAACAACACTCTCCAATCTTCACTGCTGCTTTTGTTTTTCTCCTTTGCCCTCTTCCAGAGGAGGTCACTTTGGCCGCTTGGCGATCACGTACAGCACCTCTGAGCTTGACATTGTTGGCTCGGCTCAGGCTCAGGACCAAAATCTATTGATCTACTATGACTCTCCGAAGTCAGGTGTTCCAGCCAGTGGCCTGTTTACGACAGTGAACATCACAAGTCAAAGAGACCCTGTGGCTGCATGTGCTGCTGCCTGTTTGAGAGAACGGGCCTGCCAGGCCTTCTCTCTGTCGTCAGCCGTGACGCCTCTGACCTGTTCGTGGGTTACATCGGGGGCCGACCAGCTGACCCCTAGATCTCAGGTTTTGACTTATATGAAAAACACCACTGCAGCTGCTGTCTTGTTTAGTGCCCAAGCGGTGGCGGGAAGTGATTACACCCCTGTCACTACTCAAAGTGCCTTTATGGAGGATGGATCTGGGACTGCCAACCTGTCAGTCTTAATCTTGACTGACAAACTCCCAGAAATGGACGAAAGCTTCTCTATACAAATCTTAAAGGTAAGGCTCAGTCCAACCTAAACTTAAGTTATATTTCAGTCGACATACAAAAGCTCTGTGGTAACTAAATGTGTATCCTGTGTTGTTTGAAGGTAGAGTTGGTCAATTTGACCGTGTCACCAAAGAACTTGCCTACAATGGGTCTGCCAGCTAAGGCTGTAGTCACTATAGGAGTGAACGGAGATGCATTTGGCATATTTTTGATCTACAGTCTCAGTCCTAACGCCACTAAGGAAGGACTATACCTCGAGGTTCGAGAAGAGCCCACAGTTGTGCCGCTGGTCATTGAGAGAAGAGGAGGAAATCTGGGCACTGTCACTGTAGAGTGGAGATTTGTTGGAGGAAAAGCCACACCAGATGCTGATTTCATTGGGAGTGGGGGGACTCTGGTCTTTGATGGTATGTGCTAGCTTCTTGCCCATCTCCATAGCCTTAGGGTCATTAAAAGGTTTACCTTTCTTTAATTTGTTTTACTGTTTGAATTTGGATTTTACCAACGTTGATTCTACCTTTTTCCTCTTTGCACGCAGGTGATCTTAAGAAGACAGTAGAGGTAGTAATCAGAGACGATTCGGAACCGGAGGACAGTGAGAGCCTCATGATTGGGCTTGTTAACACAGCTGGAGGAAGTCGCATCCTCCCAAGCTCAGACACTGTAACCGTCGTGATTCTGGCAAACGACAATGTGGCAGGAATAGTAGGATTCGATCCAGGCTCACGTTCTGTCATTGCCAGAGAGGGTGAGTATTGTACATAAATTTGCAAGAGCTGCTGTGCCAGTACTGCTAATATCAATGTGGTGGCATACCTCTTTTTAAAATTCTGCCATTACACAAACCGCAGTGAATTTTATTGGGATTTTATGTGATTGACCAGCATTGAGTTATTTTTTTATTTTATTTTTTTACAAATGAAGAAAAAAATGGTATGCATTTGTATTTAGATTTACTGTAAAATGACAACAATTAAGTCATTGCCAATATCAAGCAATTTATTTTAAGTAGTCCAGTGATGTTCACTGCAAGCCAGATAAGGAAGACAGCAAAGATGTTGATGCACTGCATGCAAAATGCAGCATAATTATGCAACACTTTATATTAATCTGTAACATAAAATCCCAATAAAATTTATTTAGGTTTATAGTTATACTGAGACAAAATGTGGAAATTATTTTAGCCATTTGGTCATTAACTAAATTTCCTGCATGTTTACTGTTCTCCTTTCGCCAGAACAGTTTAAGAAAGTTTGTATTGTGTAAATCAGTTTCCATCCACAATGCAGCATAGAAAGGTGCTATTCTATAAGGCCTGTGATTCTCCAGTAGCAACCAAGCACTCAAATAAGAGGAATTTCTGTAAGACGACCCTTGTGTCACTGGAGATGCCTTCTAATTATGTATGAATGTGAAAGCGAGAGTAAGCACTTATGGTGATGGCTGTTGTTGCTCCAACAGGTGGGCTCCGGCCTTTTCATTGTCATCATTCGCGCTTGAGTGGTTAAAGTCTCCATGTCGTTAGACATCTTGAGAGACCTCTGATGTCATCTACACCATGAAAAACATTTTATTGGAAATGAAAAAAATAATTACTATGTTGCACTATAATATATTTCTTATTACAGGCGAGAGGTTGTCCTTATTAGTGTTGAGGTCAGCTCCAGGTTTGGGTAACGTCACGGTAGACTGGACTGTTCAAGGTCCTCTTGCTCGCCGCACTTTTGTTCAAACATCAGGGACAATTTTCTTCAATGAGGTAAATAAGATGTCATTATTATGTTTTTTTTTCTGAAATATTTATTTCCTGTTGCCTGCGGTTTTCTTTCCTAACCCCAGCCCTGACCCCGCTTTATTTCACGACTAAGCATTTACTGGTGTCAACTGGTGAACAGATTGCAATGAAATGCCATGTGCATGTTATAAATGCTGCATATTTATGCTGATTCCTGCAGGGACAGCTAAATGGCACTATAGTCCTGCAGCTTATGGATGATGCCACACCAGAGAACCAAGATCAGTACAGAGTGTCACTTTCCAACCTACAAACATTTGGTACGAAACATAATATTTCTTTTAGTGAATAAAGAGTCTGGAAGACCTTTGTGAAGATATTTAATCTGCATTTAACACTTGCATGCAGGTGTTGTGTTGACTGGCCGTGCTGCACTGGACGTTCAAGGCAGTGAAGCGGTACTCACTGTCGACACCAGCGATCAGCCGTACGGGCTGCTAACTATCGCGCCGTCATCCCTCAGGGTGAGCACAGAGGAGCGGGACCAGATTATAAACATCTACGTCAACAGAGAGTTCGGCACCTCAGGTTTGTAAGCAAAGTATGAACACATACAACTGTAGTTACCTTTTAGTAGATTTGTTAAATTTTCACGTACCATGAAGAATAAATCACAACAATTATATTTTTTTTCTGCTTGTAGGTGCGGTGAATATTACCTATGAGGTTATTAGAGGTTCACTACAAAATCTGTCAGACGTGGAGGGTGCTCTTGCTGATCCGGGTCAAGACTTTGTTTCTGGCACTGGCTCTGTGGTCCTTCAGGAAGGACAGACTTCAGTTCCCATTCCGGTCACCATCAAGGAGGTAAAACCTAAATTTATCTAAACTTAACTGTAAAGTGCTGCACGTATCCTTGTGTCTGGATAAAAATTGTTAAACCCAGAATTATTCCTGCTCCTCTATTGAGATTTCAAATTATTTTTATTCAAGTTTCGTGCTAAAGAGAAATGTTACAATCTCAAAAGGTGATAAAACAATGTAAAAGAAGCATCAATGTTGAATAAATAATCAGGTTTTATTTACATTTTAATAATCATGTTGAAAATAATAATCATATCCAAGTTATTGGATTTATCAAACTGAAATAGCTGTTGCAAACACCCAAATATTTAAAAATAAAAAAAAATTAAGATTAATAGGGTTGTATGTGCCCCAAACATTTTTCATATGACTGTGTGTATAGCATATGTTCATATTCTCTCCACAGGGCTTCCCTCACATTTATTTTAGCAGACTGGGTAGAATATTGCGTTTACAGCTTCTTTTCTTATCAGGATGACATTCCAGAGCTGCAGGAGTTCTTCTTGGTCAACATAACATCTGCAGTGCTCATCACAACTCTTGCAACTGTTCCTCAACTTGGTGAGAACTCTCTACAGTTGTAGAGGCAATCATTTCAAGCCAGTGTGGACAGTCCTAAAAATGAACTTTTTTGTAGTTTCTTCCGATTTTGTTTTGTTGTTTTTCTAATGCATTGCAATAAATTTTCCTCTTTTCTTTCTAAAATCCTTTAACATGTCCTATTGTTTGATGAGCAGAGGTTGCATATTGTACCTTGCCAGGTAAAATACACATACATATACATTTGAACTGCTTTCCATATGAGGAACTAAAATGCATGATGTACCCTCCAATTGCAATAAGCTGTTAAACTTTCAGCTCTCAAAATGACTCTTTAGGTGCAGTTTTTCTCCCTTTTCTTTGAGATCTTGACCACAGCCCAATTTATGAATGAGTAACTTTAGAAAGTGATGAGTTGACAAAATATAAGTACAACTACAACAGTGCTCGGAGGTTCCCAGAATACTATCAGTCCGCTGCCTGGAGACACATGGTAAACATGTTCTTTTGGCAGCAATCATTATGTGGCTTGGATGGTGAGACTGATGCTTTTTATGATTGAGGAAGTCTTGGGATTTGGTGGCAGCGCGTAGCCTTGTGTGGTGAGGAAGAAGAAAGCCAAACTAAACCCATAACTGGCCTCCCAGTGTCCTGGCCGCAAAGTAAATGGAAGAACACTGCTCAGAGAGTCATAAATCAGTCCATAAATACATCACGCTTGGCTCCTCCGCCTCCCAGGCTTTTCTCAGGAGATGCCTCCTCGTTGTAATCCTTTGCGATGGCCATGATTAAAGTTAGAGCCCCTGCACCTACTCCCTTCCCAGCTTTTTTGCTGCTTGCAGTTCAGATAAGCCTGGCGGAAAAATTAAAGCACAATTATTAAGTTATAAACCACAGTAAGAACATAATTTCCATTCTCTCTCTCTCTCTCTCTCTCTCTCTCTCTCTCTCTGTTTGCACTCCTTTAGACACCAGTGGCTTGGTGGCAGAAGTCACCATTGTTGCTAATGATGGGATTAGAGGGGTCATTGAATGGACAAGCACCATGTAAGAAAAAACATCCAGAAATTTGTACCATTTAAATATACGCCTACGTTGTGTTAAAAAATTATTCGAAATGCGCTCTTGTCTGCAGGTACGAAGTGAATGAGACAATCGGAGCACTGACTCTCGTGGCGTACAGGAACAAGGGGACATACGGGAATGTCTCCGTTTTCTTCTTTGCTCAGAACTTGGAAGCCCAACAGGGACTTGACTACAACACTAGTGAAACGGTTAGCAATGTCCAGGATTCAAGTATTTGTTATTACACACAAAGTCAGCACTCTGCACATGTATTTAGACTGTAAATGTCCTATTTGCAGTATTCTACTAGCTGTCAGGAGACAAACATGTGGAAAAATAGATGCTCTGTTCAGATGAGACCAAAAGAAAACTTAGTGGATTTCATGCCGTGTGGTTTAAAACCAACTTTGCCCACCATCCTCATGGTGAAACACGGTGGTGGGAACATCACCATGTGCTTTGTTAAAAGTGAAAACATCTGCATTTAATATTTCTCCAGTTAACATTACAAATGTACATACACTTGAAGGAGTTATTGTGGAATAAAGAAAGTATACCCTGACTCTAACCTTTTTCCTGAACTTAGGCTCCTAAGGGCTTTTGTAAATTTAAGACTGAGTGTCAGTTTTCACTTTTAACTCCCTCTCTTTTCCCAGAGGCTCCATTTTGTTGACGGTGAAAGGCACAAGTTTGTGGAGGTGCTGATAATTGATGACACAGTTCCAGAGGGAGCAGAGAGATTCCAACTAATCTTGTCTGAGCCTTCACCTGGACTGGAGCTTGGCAGAAATACTACAGGTAGGAAAAAGGACAGCATCGAACAAAGTTTTTAAAAGCGGCCACAAAAGTAAGTAGTGGGATGTTTCAAGACATAACTCGTAAAGAGTGTGCACTTTCTTCTTCAAACAAAAAGTCATTGAGCTGACTCTCTTCACACCAGTAAATTCCCCTTTGCTGGAAACCATAATGCTCTGATACTTAATTTTCCCTCTTAAAAATTTTTTTATTTATTTTTTTTGCAAAACCAATCCACTAGCTCTCTAACTAGTGTCAAAGCTTTTCCTTTAGTTGTAGTTCAAAAATAAAAAAAAATGCTGAAAGAGGTGGGTGAGATCAAGTCAACATCCCTTTCACTTTGTAAAACATTTGATACGTTTGTTGTAGTGATAGACTTCAATCATGTTTCATATTTAATAACCCACAGTACAATGTCTAACTTTCTTTGTCTGCTTTAACAGCTACTATAAATATCCTGGCCAGTGATGATGGACATGGTGTCATTTCCTTTAACACCAGTGATCATTTCCTGTTACGGGAGCCTACCTCTACGTCACAGCTGAGTGACAGCGTAGCTAAACTGTACGTGGTCCGTAACCCAGAGGAAGGCACTTTTGGCACAGTCTCTGTTCAGTTTACCATCATGGATGCCAACGGCAGCCTGGCAGAGGGTGATGTGATGCCAACGCAAGGTTTCATAGTTTTGGAGGATGGAGTCCGATTTAAGGTAAGTTAAGCAAATGTAAGTACCAAACGTCATTGAAAGAAATAAAAAAAAAAATAAAAAAATAATTCCAGAAGCTCACATAGATCAAGTGCTAATTTATTTTCCCTGTTGTTTCAGATGCTGGAGGTCCGAGCAATACGTGACGCTGAACCTGAAGGGAATGAAACATTCACATTGACCCTCTTTAACCCAACAGGAGGTGTACGGCTTGGGGACCAGCTCCAAATTTTTGTCACTGTCCTGGAGAACCTGGCCCCTTCAGGCTTGTTCCGAATCGGACCCTCTCTCAACAGGTCTCAGTACAGTTTCATCAAAGGATCTGAAAGGAATGCTGCTGCTGCTTACGACCAATCACATGTTTTAAATAGGTAAAAACTGCATTTCCTACATAGGGTTATTTGTTGTGTCTCTACTCAGAACCAGCGCAGCGGTGGTGGCTGAAGAAGGAAGCAGAGCTGTCTTCCTCACTGTCTCTCGCAGTAATGGCTTGGAGTCAGCGGTTAGCGTAGAGTGGGAGATGCAGTCTGACACAGCTACGGCTTCTGGTGAGGCTAAAAAGTAAAAATCAATCTCAATCTCTTCTTGCGCTCTTCTTTGACTCAGAAGATGCTCTTCTCTCTTCCTACAGCGGGTCCCCTCCCAGTCGTTGGTCTGTATCAGAGCTTTGAGAACAACCCTACATCTGCTTGGTGCTCCATTCCAGCAGAGTCTTCCTCCCTGGCTTTAAGGCTTGACCTGAAGCCCGCGGCTGGGGCCGTCCGCACTCTAGCGACTCTGTATCGGTGGCAAGGTGTTTTTGTGCCGATAGAGGTAACCTGGATATTCCACCAGAACCAGCACAATATGTTCTCGCTCAATCTAGGAATGATTGGAATATGAGGGGTTGATTAAGCAACATTATTTTTCTCTGATTGATTTAGTCTGTCAGAATCCAAGACCCAGCCTCGTGTGTTGGGTTTGCAGTCAATGGTTCTACCTACATTGCCATTGCTCATGGAGGCCCTCCCTTCTACCCTGCTGCAAACCTTAGCATCTTTAAACTGCAGAAGGACCTCAATATAACACTGGCAAGTATAAAATCGGTCATACCACGACATTGCTATATTATTATGACATGTCACTTATATAACATGGAATACATTATTTTATTTTTTGAAGGAACAAATCATAGGAGTTGAAGCCCTGGATGTGAAACACCTATCCACTGAAGGCAAAGATTACCTGATAGCATCTAGCCAGGTGATGCACACTCTGCCACTTTTAAGACAATTTTAGTTGTTGTTGTTGTTGTTGTTTTTTTTAAACAGTTGAAAATATAAATGTCTCCAGATTGTACATGAATTGATTTTCTTCCCCCCCCCCCCCGATTCTTTAGGTTTTTGTTTGGACGGGCAGCTCCTTTGCACTCCATGGGACTCTCAACTTTGAACAGGACATCCTGAGTCTGTCTCCATTTATTCATGCAGACGCGCTCTATCTGCTGGTGTGCATTGACAGTCAAAGTGGGAGCTGCCAGCTTCTTCAGTGGAGCAATGGCATATTTCAGAATCCACAAACTCTTCCACTTTCCGGGAGAGCCATTCAAGTGGAAGCAGTCAAGACAAGAAGAGAGGATACTCTGCTGCTGATTGCTGTTGAAGGTGATCTAACTTGTATGAGCTCATAAAATATACTAAATTTCTAATGAACAGTAGACATTTTTTTTTTCTCCATGAGCACTTCTTTTCTCTAACGCCTACCCAGGTTTTGGAATAGTCATTTATAGATACAGAGTCTGATGCTTCTTTAAAATCAGTGCTGCACAATATTAGGGAAACATAACAATGCAATATTGTTTTGGAGTGCTGTGTTAATATTCATAACAACTGACCCACATTTAGCATGCTGTGGCACGTAGGTCAGGTATGAGCATTAAACACAAAGAAAGTCCATCCAGTTGGCTAAATACTAACATGCAAAGTGTGAATGAATCCCACATGAAAAAAGAGCCAACCAATTAGAATCAAGAGCTGATACTTGGATGTTTAAATATGTGTAGATATCAGAAAATAATATCTGAAGTGATTTGGTAAGCACACTGTAACTACAACAGCATCAGCAAATGGTCCGCAGATAAAATTATGTCTAGGTTCACTTTAAAAGCAAAGTCTAGGATGCCTGTGAAGTGGGACTAATCCACAGTATGGAGACAGGAGAGGAATGCATTGTATGTTTTCTTTATTTTCATCTATATCTTCTTGGTAATTATGCTACAGTTTGATTTTATTACAGACTGCAAGCATGTTGGTGAAACAAACAGAAGCTGCTTATTGCTCACTAAACATCTTTGTTCTTTTGTTCCCTCTGTGATTGCAAAACTTGCAGTCTCGGTCTGGTTATATATTTTTGCAGTGTTCTGTTTATTATGAAATGATGTGATCCTTCTGAGTTTGAAAAAGTGGTGAGTTTTTGGTTTTGACCTGTTGTGGCTTTATGTGGAAAGGCCTCAATGTGCAGCAGAGCAAAGCCACAAAAGGATCCACAAGTTGTAATTATTCAGTCTTGGGTGTGTCAGTCAGGCGAGTGGTTACATAAACATGCTATTCTGGTGTGAACGAACGTATTTTCTCTGAAGCATTCTTCGTTTGCTTCTGTTTTCTTCTTACAGGTCCCTCTCCATCCTGCGAAGTATTACGGTGGAGTTTAGCAGAACCTTCACCACGGCACCGTCAGTCCATTCCTCACCCAGGACTCGCCTCCATTCACTCCTTCACTGTGCCGTCAGGGATCAGTAAGCACTCATATCCCAATCAACTATTTTTGTAAAGATTTAACGCTAATGTAAAATAGCGCAAGATTTATAACGTCATGAAAATTTGTAGATTTGTTGCGATTTTACTTGTGTCACACCTTTTAGATCATCTAACACAGTTCAATCTAAAAGATAATCAGATTAAATACAGAAAGCAGTTTTCTGTAGTTGGATTAATTTAGGGGGAAAAAAGTGCAACCTATCTGACAACATCCCCTCACTTAAAGAAATTCAACAACCTATGAGAAACAAAGTCATTGGCATTTATCAGTTTGAAAATGAGCGACAAAGTCATTTGCAAGGTTTGAGAGATCCAGATGAACACAATGAAATGTACCCTGACAGGAGTGGCCAGCAGTTAGGCAACTTAATCAGGAGGCCACAAAACAAAGAAGACCAGCAAATAAAACATCACAGGCCTCCCTACAAGAAGATGATTTCACACTCTTACATTTGTTAAGCACACGGGGAACGTTTTGTGGAGTTATAGGACAAAAGTGGAACTTTCTTAAAAGTGGTGTGTCTAAAAAGGGATTTTTTTTTTTTTTTTTTTTTAGCGTACGCCTTGCTAACTGGACGAAATGGCTCTTCCATTTACTCCTGGAGATCTGATGTCGACCTATTCACCATGATCCTGAGGGCACCAAGAGCCAACAACTTCCTCTCCTTTATGGTCCAATCTCTCAACGGCACAAAGGCCCTTTTGGCTTCCTCTGAAGATAATAGCTCCACTATCTATGAGTTCACCTCCGTCTCAAATCAGTCTGACTTTATACCGAGGTATGCCCTGGATTACAAATATCAAACACAGGTTAGTTCTAACAAAAACAATTAAAATCAAGGGACAAAACGGGGTCTTTGTCTTTCTTCTCTGATATTCAGCTCCGGGGAGTTATACTTTGCTCCTGGTGACAGGGAACTTGATCTAGCAGTCAACGTCATTGATGATGACATCCCTGAGGTGGAGGAGGTTTTCGAGGTTAAGCTGAAGAATCCAAAGGGAGGGGCAGAGATTGGATTTGGCGGTGAGGTAACAATTATTGTCCCAACTAACGATGATGCCCATGGAGTTATTGGCTTTGCTCAGGTGAGAATTCATTTTAAAGTGCTCATTGTGTTATTGACTGTGTAAAGGTATTTCAAAGTATTACGCTCTACTGTGCATATGTTTGCAGAACTCCTTATACATGGAGGTGGAGGAGTTGGAACAAAATAATCAAATTTCTCTCAACGTTGAGAGAAGAAGAGGAAGTTTTGGTCGACTGACTGTTCATTGGGCAGCTAACAGTAGTTTGGCAGACATTTACCCCACGTCTGGAGTGGTGAGTAACTTCTGCTGCGTACGCAAAGCATAATACATTAGCACCATTTCTAAAATGCTTTTTTTTTTTTTTTTTTTTTAAGATAATCACTGCTGTTAATTTTGTGTTTAAATGTCGCAATTCAGTGCAGAAATGCAATTTCCTTTACAGGTGACGTTTTCTGAAGGTCAGACTGTAGCCATCATCTCGTTAGCCATAGTAGCAGATGGCTTGCCTGAGTTATCTGAAAGCGTCATAATCGTCATCCGGGATGTCACCACTTTGGGCCTTCAGAACATCCAACAAGGTGCAGTGATTGATAGGCAGCGGGCTCAGGCTCTGCTTACAATCCTACCAAATGGCTCCCCCTACGGCGTGATCGGATGGCATCTGGATTCCCTGTTTACTCTAACACAGGAACCACAGAGTAAGAGCTCAATAAGTGACAGATGCTTACATGTTAATCTATGAGAGATCATTGAGTTAAACTCTCTAATGTTTTATATATCATGTAGTTAACATTTGTCTGATATTTTCAAAGTAATCACTCAACCATCCTTTTATATTCTTTGAAAAACAAAAAGCTACTTTAAGATTTACTACAGCCAAGATGTTTTGATTTGTATGATGGGATGTAATTGGTTTGATTAATCCATGAAATGGTTAAATAATATTTATTAATTAAAGCATTGGAAAAAATATTTATTTAAATGTTCATACCTACTAAGGTAGAATATTTGCATCCTGTCATTTTTTTTTTTTTTTTGGAAGTTTTCCAGATCCATGCAGGGCCTTGTAAAAGTATTTATACAACTTAAATATTTCGTTATTTTGTCATATTATCACCATGATCATTCATGTTATTGTCATTTTTCATATCAGGTATTATAACAATGAATAGGTGTGCATGACATTACTTTTTTTATATATAAAATCTCTAAAGTCTGTGTTCAGATCTGCTTACTCAATAGTTTCCTCTATTGTTCTTTGCAAAATAAGAACAGAATAGTTCAGATCTGAACAACTTCCAATTATCTGCTAAAGAAAAGCATCAAATTTATGCTACTTTTCCTTGGGTTATCAGATGAAATGCCAAGAAAATACATTGAAGTTTGCTGTCGCAAAAGTTAAAGTTGCAAGGCACTGTAGATACTGCGATTATGTGTATCATTTGGTATTTTGGTGTTTATTACTTACCTTAATCTAATTATTTTCCAATCTGTAGGAACTCCAGTCAATGTGACTCTTTCTGTAGTAAGGGAGCAGGGATCATCAGGTCAGGTGATGGTCCATTTCCAGACAAAACCAGCCTTGAACCAACACCCTTCCAATCAGGCTTCTGCAGGAGAAGACTATATAGCCAGAGACGACACCATTATTATGTTCAACGGTGCCACAGTGGCGCTCGTCTCTATCACTATTCTACCGGTGAGGATGGGTGATCAGTAATTAACATTCACAATCTTCTGTTGTTTTTTCACTTTTATTTAATGCACGTGAACATATTATTGTAGGACGATGTCCCAGAGCTTGCAGAAAGTTTCCTGGTAAACATCACTGGAGTGGAGCTAGTAAGTGGGTCTGTTGGAGCGGGCCAGCCAAGTCTAAGGAGGCCTGGGATGGAAGTAGCAGAGATCACCATCCAGGAGAGCGACGATCCAAGAGGGGTTCTGCAGTTCAACATCTCTGAGGTGAGAATGTAAAAAAAAGGTGAATTAAGGGGAGGGGAAAATAGAATATGTGCTCAATAATCTGCCATAAAAAAAAAACATTACTGCCAATCTTGTTCAGGATTTACCTGGAAGTGTGCTGGCCTATGAGATACCACCTCCAGACAATGTCCTTCATCTGTCTGTGGTACGACTTGCCGGCACAAGTGGGAGACTGGTTGCCTACTGGGAGGCTCAGCCGGTCACAGCTGACCTCAACGACTTCACCCCTGCATCGGGAAACATCACTTTTCAAGAGGGCCAGGTAAATCAAGGCGTAGTGTTCTGAGCTGATACAAACATTTCTGAGCATACTATTCAGCGCCTTACATCGTGGGTTGTATATTTCTTGAAACATTAGAAAGAGTCTACTATAGCCATCACCATCTTGGACGATGAACAAATAGAGGCCTCGGAGACCTTCAGAGTGGATTTGCTACGGTTGATCGGCGGCGCTCGCCTTGGACAAGTGACCTTTGTAAATGTTGTGATTCCGTCCAATGACTCTCCTCTCGGACGATTTGGATTTCAAGACTTGGAGGTGAATGTAATATATTTGTTCACCTAACTATAAAAGCACACAATACACAGAAGAGGTTTGTAGCATCTGGAAAATCTCATGTTGCTGATAAATTAAGAGTTAGGACATTTTTTTCCCCTTTATTTTAGAATGTACTGATATGTGTGGTTTTTTTTTTTTGTTTTTTTCTATCTCTCAGATTGTGGTTAGTGAGCCCGAGTTTGTGGATGATCCTTCAGCTGTGGCGACACTCACGGTGGTGCGTAGTTCAGGAGGTGAAGGTGCAGTGGTGCTGGCGTGGCAGGTGGAAGACCAAGCTATGGATGATCTCTCTCCTGTTAATGGGACACTTGTCTTCACTGAGGTTTTGTATAAAATTGCTATTTGCTGATCCACTGTTTATAAGAACCACTTGGGATAAAATTGCAAACGTTATCTACATTTTCTTTTACAGACTGAGCCTGTCAAGTCATTTGTGATCAGAGCCCTTGCTGATAATTTGCTGGAAGCAGATGAACATTTCATTGTTCGCTTGCTTCCTGCTGACAGTGGTGCCATCATCGACCCTTTACACGGTTTGTATTACATAAAAATGCCAAGCTAACAGCATATTAACTTACTGAGGAAATGTACTCAGGTTTATAATATGGCAAATATTCATTGTCCTCTTCATTTTCTGTTGTGTATTATATGGAATAAATTCTCTAACTTAAAAAAACCCTGTTAAAATGAAGTCTTACTTTTTAATTTACTTAATAACTTCTCTAATGGATCTTATGCAGGAGTGGTCACAGTCACCATCAGGGCAGACAAAGCTGCACTAGGGATTATCGGAATAGCAGAGTCATCTCGGAACGTTATCATTGGAGAACCTCACGGAAACTACAACGGGACTGCCGTGGTCAAGTGAGATAATTGCTGTGCTGTGTCTCCAACTGAGAGAGAGAGAGAGAGAAAAAAAGAAGTTTTACATTTTAGCGATGAAACACCTGTTTGTGTTTTTCTGCACAGCCTTGTGCGAGGTCCAGGCGTTTTTGGAGATGTCCAAGTGTATTGGAATATTACTCCAGCTTTGGTTTCTGAATTCGAAACCATTTCTGGGACCGTTGCTATGCGTGATGGTCAGTCTGTTGGCACCATTACTCTTAAGGTACTTAGTGTTTATGGAATTCATTGAAAGAATAATTATGGTCTGTCATAGCATCTGCAAAACATTCAGCATTAAAATTGTCATTTTTTAATAGAAGTTTGTTCATATGAATTATGGTGACAGGTCCTTGATGATGAACTCCCAGAAGAGCGACATGAGTACCGGCTCTCACTGACCTCTGCGACAGTAGGGCTGGAAGTGAGCCCCATTGCCAGGGATGCTAGGGTTACCATGGCAGCAAGTGATCTCCCCCATGGACTTTTCTCTTTCAACCAACTCCAGCTCACAACGAAAGAGGAGGAAATGGTAAGGTCATTATAATTAGACAGACGTGCTTTATTTCACTTAGGGAAATTTCTTGCAGCAGTGTGCTGATACCCTTAAACAACAATGGTTTAATTTTCTATTTATGTTTTTTTTTTTTTTTGTGATTTTTTTTATGCAGGTTAATGTGACAGTGATTCGCTCGTATGGCAGTCTGGGGAGTGTGCTGGTGACTTATCAGACCTCGGGCTACACAGCAGTTAGCGGAACGGACTTTACTCCAGCTTCAGGACGATTACTGTTTACGCCAGGCCAAACGTCACACAGTGTCACAGTGCATATCCGGGATGACAATCTTCCAGAAAGACCCGAACTGTTCTTTGTTAACATTACCCACGTAGAGCTGCTCAATCTCAGGTTATTACATTTTCTAAAATGTGAATGACTACTAGGAATGCCATTTGCCTTCTTGAGTTGTTCTTACTTATTTCTTTTTCTTTGTCTCCCTCTGGTGGTCAGTGCGGTGGACTACACAGTGAGGGAGTCAGGACTGCAGCTGGACCAACCTCCAGCTATTGGAAACATATCTTCTGTTCTTGTGGTTATACAGCAGAATGACAATGTTGAAGGTATCCTGGAGTTCAGGCAGGACTTCCTTAACATTACAGGTAAAACAAAAGCAAACAGAAACAGTTCTGTTATGAAATGTATAGACCCCGATGAATTAAATCTAGACAACTGCTTTGCAATTTTCAGTATGTTGGATTGTTATGTCAGTTTCTATGGTACACACAATTTCAATATTTTCTAAGTTTCAATTGCTTTTATTGAGAAATCCATCCAATAAAATACCCCTATAGGCTACACTTTGTATTGAGATCTGGATTGCCTTCATAACAAATTGAAATACACTGCTCAAAAAATTAAAGGGAACACTCAAATAACACATCCTAGATCTGAATGAATGAAATATTCTCATTGAATACTTTGTTCTGTACAAAGTTGAATGTGCTGACAACAAAATCACACAAAAATCATCAATGGAAATCAAATTTATTAACCAATGGAGGCCTGGATTTGGAGCCACACACAAAATTAAAGTGAAATGTTCCCTTTATTTTTTTGAGCAGTATATTTTGTCCCCTGAGCCAAGTTATAACTTTAGCTTTGTGGCTTGGTGTTCTAGAAATATTGTTCATCTCCAAGCTACTTCTGGAGGAATGAGGAAAAAAATACTCTTATCAGTAGGTTTTGATACCAGTTTAATCATGGCTGGATTGTGAACCAGCTGTGTTAGATAAGAGGAAAGCTCACATATAAATCATCTCACTTTCAACACGACACACAGTTCATTAAGTGGTCACCTTTTTGTCAGATTTTGCCTGACAAAACAGCCAGAAAGGGGCTTGATCGGAAAGAGCAACGTTAACTTTTCTGTCCAGCCCTAACTGTTGACTGATCACTGATGAGAAATAGCTTCTTTGCTGCCCTTACAATATTATTATTATTAGAAATGAGCATTTCCCACTATGTCATTTTGAGGATGATAAAACATTTTGGCTAAGACAGTAAAATGATATGTACAAGTGAGACAAAAGATGCATTTTGACTTGCTATTTTTCCAGTTGAGGAAGATGTGGGCTATGTGCTGATCCCAGTGGTGAGGAGAGTGGATTCCTATGGAACAGTCTCTGCCCACTTTATTTCGAGAGGCTTGAGTGCGACGCCTAATCTCGACTACATCCTGCACAATGACTCGCTGGTGTTTGTCAGTGGCCAGAATATAAGCTTCATCAATGTCACTATTGTAGATGATATGGACAGGTAAGAGGATCGGCTACTTGGACACTATTAAAAAAAAAATAAATAATAAAAAAAATTAATAAAAAATTACATTTTATTTTTGATTCTAACTCAACCAAATAAACTAAATAATACACATTCTTCTTTTTTCAGTGAACCTTCTGAGATATTTGAAATAGTTCTGATTGGATCCACTGGCGGAGCAGTTCTGGGCTCCAATTATGTTGCAAGGGTCACCATTGGCAAGAGTGACTCTCCGAATGGAGAGGTCCGCTTTGTAAATGAAAGTATAATCACAGTGGTGAACCCGGACTCTACTTTGAAGCTGAGTCTTGTTTTGGAAAGAGCTGGAGGCCTTTTGGGAAATGCAACGGTATACTGAATTATTCCGGAGGAGAAAGTATCTTCATCATGTGATCCTCAGGCAGATCTCACTTTGCTCACGTCTTTCCTTTTCACAGGTTGTCTGGAACATCCTCGGTCCAAACAGCAGAGACATTCTGCCTGCTTTAAATACTGACTTTAGAGCTCCTGTGAGTGGCTCTTTCTTTTTTAGAGATGGAGAGGAGAGTTTGGGTATCATAGAGCTGCAGATTCTGCCTCATGGAGAAGTGGAAGTGGAAGAAACATTTGTTATAGAGCTGAGCGTTGTTTCTGGAGAGATGGATGTTGATCCTCAGGCCGGTTCAGTAACACTCAAGGTACTTTGCTAAATATTAGCTCTATATCTCAATCAACACAGGCAACTTCTAACTACAAAATTCTGTCTTTTTCTTTCAGATAGAGAAGTTTGGAGACCCTAATGGTATAGTCCAGTTCACTCCTGATGCTCTTCAACAACGCATCATCAATGAGTCTACAGAGGCAGAAGGCCCACTCAACATTTCCTTGTTGGTCACACGCAGAGAGGGAACCATGGGCAACGTCACAGTGAGATTACACCACAAATCTACATTTTGTCCCTCTCTGTCAAGCAAATGAGTAAAACTGCTAACACAACCATCATTTCCTCCCAGGTCCGGTGGCAGATTCAGAGTGACTCAGATACAACGGGTGACTTCCTGGCCTTAGTGGGCTCTGTGATGATAGTGGAAGGCCACAGGGAGGCAGAGATCATCCTGAGCCTGATGCCTGACGCAGTGCCAGAGCTGGAGGAGATTTACATCGTCCAGCTTGTAGCTGTGGATGGTGGAGGGACTCTGGATGCCAACCCAGACCTGATCAGAACTCAGATAAGGTTTGACATTAGAACTGTGTTAGAATCACTCTGGCACAATGTACTGGGTAATTTGATTAAAGCATACAATTCTGAAACTACTACAGATAGACAGTAAACTAAATAAAACCTATATGAAGTTAGCTTGGAAAATATTTGAAGGTGAGTTGAAGTTGATAATCTTTATAGCCTGTTATTTTCACTTAGTGAATGAACACATTGTACTTAGTGTCACTGAGGGAAACAGAGCTGCTCCATGTGACCTGGGCATAATGATTCACTTTTCTGGCCAAAAACAATGTCTGTACAGACCTTCACAGTGTAATATACCTGTTCACATGAAAGGGACAGAGTTACTGTACATAGATCATTATTGCAAAATCAATTATCCTCTCGTGAAAGTAAATTTGTTCACAGTTCACACTAACCAAAATTTTAAATATAGTATTTTCTCCATTTTTTGTGTTCTTATTGCTTTATATTTGTAAAGTGCTGAAACAAAATGTTGGCAACAGCTTTAAAAGAGAAGTCAAAATTTTGTATTAAGTGTCCTTCCTTTTTCCCCTTTAGGGTGCCTGCTAATGATGATCCCCATGGTGTGTTTTCTCTGGACTCTGGACAGCAGGCTGTAGTGGTGGTGGGTTCAGGGTCTCTGCTCACTAGAGCTCTGGTTGTGAACGTAACGCGACTTGCTGGGCTGTTTGGCAATGCCAGTGTTGGCTATAAGATAAGGGGCAGGGGAACTGAGCTGATGGACATCCAGGAGATGCTGGGAGGCCGAGCTGAAGGAAGGCTGCTTATGGTAGAAGGCCAGCCCTTTAGTCAAATCACAGTCCCCATCAGCAGCCAGGTAAGGATCATAATACTTTTTGACCAACAAATTATGCATTTGGCAAAGTAGTACACTTTTCGTCAAACAATTTGAGCATATACTGTTTTGAAGAATTAATTTTATCTTCACTCTGTCTTTCTGTTATTAGGCATTTTTGTCATTGGGTGAAAGCTTTACAGTAGAGCTGACTGACGTTAGACTTGTCAGCGCTCTCCAAGGCTCTTCGCCGCGTCTGCTTTATGATGGCAGCTCTGCAGCAGTGACCATACCAGAAGATGCTGCGAGCTCAGAGGTGACTTGTGAATGTGTTTGTTTTTTTTTTCTTTTCACATAATAAATCACAAGCTCTAACAGAATAGAATAAAAATATAATTCCTTGCCCCACAGTGGGAAATTGAGGCTCATTTGTGGAGCTAAGAGGATAATAAAAGCAGTGTACTTTTTAATATGATTATTTTTGGATATTATTTCCCTAAATTAATCACTGACATGGATCATGAGTTTCTGACAGCTTCTTATAAATACAAATGAATACTCACATGAGTACACACTTACCATTCAGGTGACTTAAATCAAGTAATCAGAAGTGAATGAATAATGAAGTGAACAAGTTTAATAATTTTCAGTACATTTTTAATTTAATGCAAGTCACTCACATTTTTTAATGTAGTTCTAAGTATGTACACAGGGAAAATTATCTGAGCACTGCAGTGTCATTTCTCAGAATTATAACTTAAAAAAACATTTTTCTAACTCATTAACCATTTCATTTTAAGCTAGGGTGTCAAGTTTTTCTTGCTTTAGCATTATTTTTATTTGCAAAAAATACATTTTTATATATATTTTGTAAATAATCAGTGCAGAGTACCATTACATTCTGCAAAATAAAAATTGAAGGCCTTCAACTTCATAATATAACAATCAGATGTCTGAATCAGTTATATGTCAATCATCTATTTTTGTATGCATTATTCCAACCCTATGTAGCAGAATAATGCTTTTTTGGGGGGTTCTAAAATGGCTTTGATTTTATTTTAGTGATTTTAACATTTTATTTTTATCTGTTTTACATGAGTCTTCCTTTACAGCTTAGACAATTGGCACTCTCGAGAACCTGGTTTTGATTTAATTAAAGCATCACATGTATTATAAGACAAATTTTTTTTTTTTTACATTACACTTGTAGCATTACATTTTCTGCAGGGAAATTCAGGTGTCACAGCAGAAGGTTCAGTGAGAGCAGCATGGATATTCACAAAAAAGTAATATAAAAATAGGAATAGAATGGACTGGGTGTCTCGGTGTGTAGTGTGTGTGCACAACATATGCAGAGGTTGTAGTCCTCAACATGGTTGTCCTGGTTTGTCTCAGGACATTTGCTGCATGACTTCCCATTTTCTCTCCCCTGTCCTTACTTATTCTTAAATAAATGCCAATAGACCCTAAAATATCTTAAAGAATAAAAGACAAATATACAGCAAAAAAAAATAATATTTAAAATAGTTTATGTCTGTTTATGTCTTATTCTTTACTGTAGTCTCTGTAAAATATAAATAGTTTAGGACCAAGCATGTTACCTTGCGGTATACCACATGTAATTTTAGAAAATCAGAGATTGTATTCTTTCTCTGTCCAAGCTGCTGTCTAATATGACGTTAGCTGTTTATCCAAGACAATGTGATTAACTTAACCCCTGATTTATTATCTAATTTCTCTTGTACTTATTCAGGTTGGATTTGCCTCACTGGCTCTGCAAGTTTTAAGTGTAGAAATAGGAACATGTGAGGCAAAGCTGACTCGAACGGGGCGTTTTGGTAACGTGACAGTGCAGTGGAAAGCTGGTTATCCTTCAGGGCAGAATCCATCTGGGTTCAAAACTGGGAAAATAGTTCCAAACTCAGGTAGGATACTTTGAAATGGATCAAGTTTAGTAATAAAATATCAACAAATGAATCAGTATAATTTCTGTGTTTGTGAACCACAGATATTATTATGTCAAATCTTTCTACAGATTCTAACTGTTGTGTACTTTCATTGTATTTAGGTTCTCTCACCTTGGCTCACGGAGAAAAGACTAAGGCCATAGCTTTTACAGCTGTTGCTGATCCATCAGAGGCTGCTTCCTATGCTATTCACCTCGCCAATCCTACATCAGACATTGGTGGACAGGGTGCTGTTAAGTTAAGGTAGTAGCTTAAAGAAGGCTTTAGGCAACACTTGAACATTCAACTAACTGTTACTGGACTCTTAAGTCTGTCTGCCTTTGTTGACAGGTCAGGCTTTACTGTGGCAGAAGTGGAACCATTGGGTATTTACCAGTTTGCTCCTGATTCCCGGCAACTTGTTATCGCAGAGGACATCCAGACAATAACACTTTACGTTCAGAAGCTCTACGGGTCTCGCAGTAACACGACCTACCTGTCCTACACTACATCAGGGGGCAGCGCCGCGGCAGGAGAGGATTTTGTCGCTGTGTCAGCTGGCCGAACGCTGTTCGACTCACCTCGACAAACAAACGCTTCCTTTCACCTTTCAATCGTTGACGATGCCCTGTCAGAGCCCGACGAGTACTTTTACGTCAACTTGACGCATGTTGAGATCCCTACTCCAAATTTAACCTGGGCAGATGCGCCCCCTCGCATCCATCCACAGCACAGGGTGTCTACTGTCACCATTCTGGCCAGTGATCTAACTGGTGGAGTTTTGAGCATTGGACCTGAGCTCGTCCAGGTGCAAGAGGACAGAGACGAGGCAAACCAGCAGGAGCGGAGGGTTGTGCTGCGGGTGCGCAGGTCAGATGGTGTCGCAGGGACTGTGAGGGTTCGGGTCCAGGCGTACGGAGGTCCGTTTTCTTTTACAGCAGCAATTATTAATGCCTATTAAGCCTGTAGTTTTTCTCAAGCTTGTGCTGATATGTTACGTCACTCAGATGGAAGTACAACACGTCCTCCCTTCACTCTGGAGCCCGACAGAGCTCTCGCAAAGGAAGAGCAGGACTTTCGATTGGAGTCCACTGTAGTGTCTTTGGAAGATGGCGAGGAAGAGAGGGAAGTTGTCCTCATCATCCTGGATGACTCTGAGCCGGAGGGACAGGAAGTATTCTTCATCTACCTCAGTGATCCAGAGGGAGGAGCTCAGATCGCTGACAGACCGTCCCAGGGCTTTGGATCATTTGTAAAGATCACTATCCTTGGTAAAACATAAAACTCTTCTGACTTGTTTGTAAATTTAAAAAAAAAAAAAAGTACATGTGCAAATAAATAATCTTGACATAAGCTATTATTTAGTGGTGTATATAAATGAGTATTTACAGTTTTATTAGGTGTGTATTCTGAGCTCATTTGCTGTTGTTTGCACTTTGTCATGTATTTCCATGATTGACACACTAATGAAGATTAAGGTTTCAACAAATAGCCCACAATTTCTAATTTAGGTTTGAAGTTATACTTCTAAAATCATTGTTTGTTTTTTTTATTATTATTTTATTAATTAGTGTGTGTTGCTCTCTTTTAATCCACTTTTATTTTTCATACCTCCTTCTTTCCAAATTAGGGAGTGACCTTCATAACGGTATTGTAGGCTTTACTCTCGGCTCCTTGATGGGTCAAGTTCTCGATGAAGATTCAGTGAACAGAACTGCTCTGCTCTACCTACAGAGACAGAAAAACAGGTAATGAAATAATAATGGAGTTTTTCGAATTAGTAGCCCGAAAATGAATCTCGTCTACTGGAATTTGATTTATTGTTCATAAAGAACGATGTGTTTTCTTTTGCTGCTTAGAGCTTTTGAAGATTTGCAGGTCTTCTGGAGGGCTACCTTCAGTGAGGAATCTTTAAGCCTGGTTAAAGATGGAGTCAACCTAACCTCACAGCTTGTGCAGACTTCAGGAGTGGCCATTTGTCGGAGAGGAGAGATCTTCTGTGCTCTCCTTCTGGAGGTTCTGGATGACGTGGTAAAATACCCTCAGCAAAAACCTGCATTATATCATTTTATTTGTGTTTTTCACGTTTGAATATTAGTCACACATCTGCTTTACTTCAGGAACCAGAATACCAGGCCTGGTTCTTGGTGGAGATTTATCAAGTGGGAGCTGGTGCCTCCATCAACGACACAACCCGTTTCGCCAACATCACCTTGGCGGAGAGCGACAATCCGCAGGGTGTTGTGTACTTCTCTGTGGGTCATAGACTGCCAGTCACTACTGTGATGACCACAAGGCTCAGCCTGCAGCTCTACAGGCAAGCGAGCACAGCTTCAGCCATGACTCTTCAGTATCACACAGTGGTAAGAGATCATGTACTTTGTTTCTAAGGTTTATTTACCAGAAATGGTACTCAGGATGTATTGGTAAAGTTATGACATGACAAACCACATACTACAAACGATGCTTACATATTCAGTGTTTCCAACTAAATATCCACAGAAAGATTTGACTACTTTTAAGTCTTTTAGAAGTCTTTAAAAATGTTCAAGTAGATGTTTTTCTGAATATGTAGGTCATTTGTCAAGGAGTTCCAGTTATACAGTTATGCATAATTAAATGCCTTTTTTTCAAACTCTGCACAAACCTTTGGTACATACAGCAAAAAGAACATCTTGGGGCCCAAAAGTGCAACCACATGGATTTTCCTGATGCATGTAGGTCTGAGGACATGAAACCAAAATACGCTTAGTGATTAAAATGCACTAGTCCCTCAGTCTGCAGAAGGATAAGCCAAACCATCTGACGCAAACATGTAACAGACAATACTGTATTTTAAAATATGTCATAACCCTCAAGGATTCATGATAAACTGTATCAAAAGCATGCATGTTTTAGAAAGGGATCCACAATTAGTTTTAGCAACAGACTTCATTTGATGAGAAATATTATTTTTTTTTAGATGTAAAAACAATACATCCAAAATGTAGGCTGTTGTGTCTGGTCAGTTGTTCAGAGTCTGGTTGTCGGTTCGGTGCCGGGTCTGTCATTTTATATTCAGTACCAGCAGCAGTAGAAGAGCGTCCAGCGCTGCCTGTCTCTGATGTTTCGCTTGCTAGCTGCTGGCAGGGTTTAGGCGCTTTGTGGATAAAAACTGTCTGCACTGCGTTTGGTTTCCCTGTCATCATGAAATTCAAAAAGCCAAAGTTTTCCCCGTGTTCTACCTCAAAAATTACATTTTTCTGAAGGTTGATGTTTTGTTTTGTCTGCACCCAGATCAATTGCTTGCACTATACGAAGTAAATGCTTTTGATATTGGAGATTAAAGGCAGTCTCTAGTCTACTCCAAAAAAAAAAAAAAAAAACCCTTTCGGACACATTTGGTGATGTGCTTTCATCTCTTAGAGGATGTGGATGATAAAAGCCAGGAGTAGTGCAGAAGGACTTTCACCAAAGATAATACGGTGTGGTCAGTATGTCTCATAAACAAACATTACAGAGAGAGTTCGGACTCGGTGAGCTCTGTTCTTCAACAGAAGTGCATTTAAGTAAAAGTCTGATGTACAGGCAGTTCTAATAATCGCTGGTAATAATCACAGTGCTTCTTTGAATGTCAAAGACGTGTTTCATTCTGCTTTAGGAACTTAACAAGGAAGAGATGGTTGGTCCTTATGTCATCTGGCCTGCTAAAGCGGGCATGGATTTTCCTAAACAAGAGGGTCAAGTGACCTTTGAACCTGGGAGCCACGTGTCAACACTAGACATCTACTTGACGCCGGACCTCGCCTCGTCTTCACCCACACCGAAGCGCTTCCAGGTGGAGCTTTACAGTCCTTCAGGAGGAGCCAGTGTTCACTCCCAGTTTGGACGGGCCAATGTGACTCTGGTGTCAAACGCGGCAAGTCAGTCTGTGTGGGCCTTGTTGGATCCGTTACATCAGCCTCTCAACCCAACAATAATAAATCAGGTGCTGCAAGGACTTAAGAGTAAATCCACATCGGCTCTCTCTCGTGAGCAGATGACAGCTGTTCTTGAAACCCTTGGGAAGGTAAGAGGTTACAGTAGAAACCAGCTGTTTTATACACAATCCATTTGATAATCTAGTAAAGACAAGACACAAGCAGCTGAAATACACTTTCTCCACATGGAGGAAGAACTGATCCTTAGAGATAATGTCATTCAGAGAGAGCTTGGAGTAGAGCCGCTGCTCCTTTCCGTAAGAAAGAAAAAAAAAATCATCTTACTACTTTATGCAAAAAGGTGCACATTTGAATTACAGGTGTTCATTTTAAAAAGATTTCAAATGTCACTCAACATGATTCTAAGTGACTGAATGACGCTGAAAAGATACATCGTTGTAATTCAACATACATCATTTTTTTGTGAAGTATTTCATTTGTTTTTATCAGGTTGCATTCAAAGCTGTTCTGTTTCTTGATGCAGGTACTTGCGGAGGCAGAGCAGACTCCCCTACATTCAAGCAGCCAAAATTTGACCTTTGACCTACTATGCGTTCTGGCCAATCCTAGCCGTATTGACACCCGAGGTCTCAGTCACCTTGTTGAGGTGGCAGAGCGATTCGCTTTCTCCCTTATCTCTCATCTCCAGTGTGAGATGTAAGTGTTTTGCATTAAAACTCAGCGTTTTAGTGAAATACACAACCACAATCCTTAATATTACAAATGTTTCCTTTTTTTTTTTTTCATTTTCTACAGAATGGGCACTGTCATGGAAACATGCCCATTTATGACCATATCTGCCTTCCAGTGGTACCCAACCCAAATTAATGGACACAAATACAGGGGCCGTAATGCTGACTTCTTCCAGCTTCCAGATGCGCTGCTGCCTGTGCCAGCAGCCTCGTCAGCAGACTGCAGGAACCTCAGCAGGATTCAGCTGACCGAGTTCAGGACTGAACACTGGTTTCTTACCAATCATACAGTCACAGCTGTTAGTGGGAAGGTAGGAAACTTCTTGCGCAATTTGAACTAATTCGTGCGGATAATTATTTTACTTAAGATTTCTTTTCAAACACTAGGTGGCAGCATTGTCACAAAAATATAAAATATCTTAATCGTTTTAGACTCTGACGCTGATCTCCCTGCCGCTGCTGCTTCTGTTTGCAGGTATTTTCAGTTAGTCTCCAGGAGAGAGGGTCACGACCCCTAGAAGACGGCAATGAGGTGATATATCGGGTCAACGCTCCTGGTCAGCAAGTTAAACCAGGAGCATCTGTGTGCCTTCTTTGGAACCAAACCACTGCAAGGTGAAAACACTTGTGATCAGAGTCATGTACTGATAGACATATGTTTGTCACAAAATTAGGGTTAACTATTTCAGGGTGCGATGAAAAACAAGTCTCTGTTAACATGTTTTGGGACCTGTTCGTATCAGTGGGACAGTAGTTGTTGTGCAATAAGAAGGTTATTGGTTCCATTCCAGCTTTTTTTTGTCACATATGATGTGATCTGGCAAGACATTTAACCCTAAAAAACCAGTGTATAATTGTGCGAGTCTGTAGTGTAAAGTATTTGAGTGGTTAATGTGACTGGAAGGGTGTATATTAATTCAATCCACTTACCTGTAATTTGCTTGTACAGGCTTAACTTTCCATTAAAACCGTTCATATTATGTCATTACTTTTAGTAAAGGAATCCATCTTTAAAATATATGTCAGCACTTACTTGCCTGAAGGTTTTGGCCTAAGGCTGTTTAAGGTCCTCATTTACAGTTTGGCACTGGGCAGCTGGTTTGGATTTGTCTTTGACACACCAAATTATAATAAAAAGTTGAAAACAGTAAATGACAGGTGAATTTCTTATTTGGGATATAAAGCTCCTTAGAAATGTATTCATATCACTTATAATCATCCTAACTGTGTTCACTACAAACTCTATCGTATGGTTTTATTCTTGCAAGTGAAAATCAGAAAAAAATGTGGTGTGCATTTGCAGTTGATCACTGCCTTCATTTTTCAAATAAAGAAATTAGCAAAGACCAAATGAGGTAAACTGCATGAATTCATCTGGGTTAGGATCAAAATAGAAGAGGTTGATTATTTCATTGTGCGACATGCTCTACGTCCCCCCCGCCACTCACACATATCAACAACGCTTCAGTGACATATATTCCCCACCATCAATTTACTTAATTATGACTTTAGTTGCACAGATAAATTCTGTACTGTTTTCCCAAGCACAGAAAAAGCAATGTTTTATGATATTTTCCCTTTAAATAGCCAGCAATGGCTGAGTTAGATGTCACTGACTCCGGCTCTCGCTGCCTCAACCTCTCTAATTTCCTTCTTTCTTTATTTCTCAGCTATTAACTTTTATTTTGTGACAAGGAACAGTTTCCTTTCCGGTGAAAAGTCCAAGTTCGGTCTCTTATTAAGGCTCCTTAAAGGCCAGAGCATGTCTTTTTCTGTTCTCATATTTGGACATTCCAGCTGCTGCACTCTGTGTCCTCCCACCCAGAGTCAGTTTCTGGAGGACATTTCTAGGGCGTGGAATGGGAACACTTGGCTGGAACACGCTGTTACAAGTTAAAAATTGGCAGGTTTGGTTTGGCCAGTGAAGCTGTTTGGGATGAATAAACACAAGGGAAGAGAAAATACATGTGAGGCCGAGAGTTCAAAAGGCTGAGAAGAAACAACCATTATGATTAGTTAGCTGTTTCCGCAAATCCCACACAAATCGGAAAAACGTATATGTTGTCTATTTTCTTAGATTTTCATCGCTGTAAAGACCCTTTTCCAGATGTTTTTCTTTGCTTGAGAAATCTTAATCCCCCTTGTGCAACTCACACATACTTTAAATTCTATTTTCAGGTGGGTGAGATCTAAAAATCCTCAAACATTAAGGGGAAAAGTATAAAGAAATATGTAATCTCAACCTGCTTTGTCTCCTCTCTTAAACTCTCCTTTCTGCTAGCTGGTCATCTGATGGACACTACTGCAGGGTTGTGAAGGAAAGTGGCAGTTATGTGGAGTGTGCATGCTCCCACTTGTCTGTCTATGCAGCGCATGCAGAGTTTGTTGCACTTGCATCCTACAACGAGGCCTTCTTTGCGTCAGGATTTATTTGTATCTCAGGTATGAAAGACTTTTTTTTTTTATTTCTCTTTCAAATATTTCATTTGTGAAAGATAAATCAAATATGCTCCAACTAAAGGCTTATATTCAGGTTTTAGTTTGGGGTTTAATTTGTCATATTGGTCCCTATGGATATCTTAATAAGTTGTAATAAATTAGCAATGCATTTTTCATTTTTTTAGGGTTTGCATTGGCCATCGTATCCCATGTACTGTGCTCCCATTCTCCCATGTTTGCTGCCAAACTGCTCACTCACATGTTGGTGGCCTGCCTTGGAACTCAGGTAACGTTTTGGCTTTTTGATTTAACTTAACACAAATTCACACCTGATTTTTATGTTATCCTTAAAAGTCGATACAAGCAGGATAAATGAAATAGGTGCATTACTCTATAAACACACATCCCCATTGGGACTCATGACGCTCACACGTGTCGGCGTCTCTATGCCGTGGAGATGCTTTGTTTTCAACAGTGGTGCGGATAAAGACTGGTTGGAGTCTGGAAAAGACATAAAAGTTGGGTGTGAATTAAATCTACCAAAGATTAAATCAAACATGTTAGTACAACCTAATCCTAATCTGGTAGAGGAATATCCCAGTTCTATTGGAGCGTCTAAATAGTCTACCAAATTTTTATTAAAAAGAAAAAAAAAAGAAAAAGAATAAATACTGTATAATTGATAGAGGTTGTAACATAGCAAAACCTGAAAAATGTCCAGGGGTATGAATACTTCTGCAGGGTATTACAAGCAAAAAGGCTGCTGGATGTGAATAAATCATGATCAATGTGTTGATCTTGATCTTATTTCAAATCGCTAAATTAAATCAAAACGCAGACAGCGAATGAGAGCAAACACATGCACAGAGAAACACATGCATGCTGCCAAGCCATCTCTTTGGCCTGCAAGATATCTCACAGGTATTTTTCTTGGAAATGTGCATGGATGTGAATACACACATCATCACATATCATCAATTGCACAGTTTGCGGGCTGCTGCGTCCTGACAACGCAGCCATGTCCACCCCGCACCTGCGGCCATTAGAAACGCAACCATTGAGTGAGATAGATATGTAGCTACAGGTCAGTCCTTCATCTGGTTCTGATCGTGTGTGTGTGTATGTGTGTGTGTGTGTGTGTGAGATTGTGTGCGTCTGTGCGTGAGTGAGTGCGGGACTGGTAATTTTCCACTGATCCCCTCTGTCCTCATTGGTTGACAAACACAATCAACTCTGAAGTAGACTTCAGGGGCTAGCCTCCACAGTCTTGACCCGTTTATGGCCCAGGCAGAACCTGAAAGGGTTTTGGATGGAAAATTCCAGCCCGTTCTCTCACTTTAATACTCGACTGTACTTTGAGGCTTTCTTTCCCCTCGATTGTGCCGATGCTTTAGCGGTCCCGTTGCAGTTCTCCGGCTCCCGAGCCAAGATCCGTTAATGAAAGGGAGGTTCAATGTCCAGATTCACAAGCTGGAGCTCCAGCTAAATGTGTTATCACCTAATGAGGTGGACCCCTCAAGACAGGAGGCCGTCTAGTCGTGCCAGCAATCATTTGGAAGCGATGATGGCTGCAAGTGTGCTGGTGTGCTCAATAAGAGATCAGCCCACATGTTCCTTCACACAATCTCTTTGTCTTGGAAATGAAATGGGTGATACGAAAATACTTATGTTTAAATCAACCTCCCCCCACCAATAGGTAATTTGTATATGCAGTTTTGTTCTCACTGTTCCCTGGTTTCCTTTCAGCCCTGGCCAAGCAGCTGTCACTGGTGTCAGGCTATTCTGTCATCCTTGTAGGCTAGTCACTGGTCCTCCTACACTTCCAGATTTTATATTTTTGGATTAGATTATTGTTTTACTTGTAAAAAAAAATGAGTGAACTTGAACTGGTAAAAAAAAAAAGGTAAAACTGCTTTGATTTCCTTAAATCTTTGTAAAATGACCTCCTTTACCCCTACGCTCATCTGTATGAATATTATAGTGTAAAAAAGTTTAATGTTTTTCAGATTAGAACAATGACCCAGTGATTACTTACAGTAGAGCATGTGTTAAAAATTTGAATTTATGGTCGTATCTACCTCTATTTCTTAAGAGTACCTTCACCAGTGGCACCTCTACCGTAAACGTTTTAGTTGCTACCAACCGTCCTCACATTTCTTGCTGGATTTTTTTTCTTTTTTTCTGCTGTGCTTGACCGAATTGTTTGAGTTCATTTAAGGTGGCTGATTTCATAGCATGCCTTTTAAGTACAAAGGCTTTCCCATGAGGTTGGATTTTATTGTTAGCCTGCTCTATCAATCTCAAAACTACTCTTAATGTGTGTTTAGGATGATTGTTTTACTGGAAAACCCAAATTAGTCCAGGTCTAAACCATATGAACCAAACAATCACCCGAAAAGGAAATTGGTCAGGATGTTCAAGAACAACCATAAACTGCAAACCACTGAAGGACTTCTGTTACTGTCCACCAGAAAGAAAGTAAGGTTTCAGTCACCGTGTGCCAGAGGGTTTCCGTCGTCTAAGCACCATTCTGAGCATCCGTTTTGCTGCCAGTGACACTGGTGCCCTAACCAAGGAGAACGGAATAATGAACTATCTCCAAGTGTAGCAACTTCACTGGTCTACGCTTGAAAAGTGATAAATAAAACTACTAGGCTTCAACGAGGACCTTTGTAATGCTCTGGTCCTTTCATGCTTGGGCAAGGCTTAATGCTTAAAAGCAGAGTCTGTGTCAGGAAACGAAGCAGTTTTAATAAACTCCCATTTCTGTCAGTAGCGACACTCTGAGCTGCACCTGCAATAACAGACACTTGCTGATGGCTACAGAAATTCATGATCAAAGTGCAGCTTGCTAAGGGCCATTTATTCAAATATTAGTAGGCGTGTATTATATTTATTTGAGTTTTATTTCAACTTACATGTTGAATCCTGTGCAGTTTAGAGAAATGATCACTGAAGCTGTGTGGTAAATTTGCAAAGAGTCTGAACAGTGTTCAGCTTTTTTTTTTTTTTTTTTTTTTTT